>NC_051861.1:36391122-36691122 GCF_015732765.1 Culex quinquefasciatus
AAAAAAACTCGAAATTTTAAAATGAAATATTTTGTTCTAAATGAAAAAATGACCCTTCTGGGACAATGTAGATTAGAAAAGTACAATAAATTTCCCATAAAACAACATGTTCCAAAAAATTTTACAGTCGAGTAACGGAAAATGGGAGAATTTTTAAATCGTTTATTCGGAATTCTGAGAACGCCATCAAATCGGGCGTCTAATTTTACACAAAAGTCCCTTTGACACCAAATTTCTATCTCATCACCGTTTCAGGCTGCAAATTATTGAAAAACACCTCTTTTTTCACATGTTCAAAAATGGAAGGGGTCGTACCGCCCCTCCGTCACGAGATATCAAAAAACGGACCTCGAATTCGTGATCAGGGACAAAACTTACCCCTTAGGACACAGTTTCACGCAAATCGAAGAGGGGTCGGTGCAACTTTTCCCGATTTCGTGTGAGTTGGAAGAGAATTACCCCAAATCATCACTGGCGTATAGGCCAGATCCTTGCGCATCTTTTGGTATATATAACATTGAAGTTGGAAGCACCTTGGAGCAAAGTTTGGCAATTTTTTTTTCGGAAAATCGGCCCCGGCAAAAAAGGTATATATACCAAAAGACGCGCATGGATCTGGCCTACAAGCCAGTGATGTTTTTGGTAAACGCATTGGTGGCCAAAGTTCCTCAAAAATAGACATTTTTGAAAAAAAAAGCTCATATTTGCGATTTGGGCTCAGTATGCCCATCGAAACAAACTCTTGAATACTCGCCAAAAAGTTATATTTGTTACATCCTAGCCTTCATATATTTTGTTCATAAATAATGGTACTTAAATGTTCGAAAATCTGTAACTTTCCAAAGAATCTTTTTATTGATTTAGTGTCTTTGGCAAAGTTATAGGTATTGATGAGGACTATTTCGAAATATCTACCGAAGTACAGGCAAAAAACGGCGTAATATTGAATGTTTGGCCCTTTTGAAATATAAGTCTTGATTTGAAAATATTGTTTTCGAAAAGATCGGAAAATTTCACGAATGTTTAATGTTTAAGAGCAATTCCAGCTCAAATCAGGAATTTTTCTGGTACTTTTGTACCCGACCCTCTCCGATTTCAATGAAACTTTGTAGACATGTTATACTAGGCCTATAAAAGCCATTTTTGTGTATATGGAGCCAATAGTGCTCGAAAATAACATTTGAGAAGGGCGTAACGTATTTTAATATTTTTATATTTTGTCATTTAAAAATTACTGTATCTCGAAGCCGTTGCGTCGTATCAAAAAGTGGCCAAAGACAAACTTTTAGGAAATTGGACGGGCTTTCTGAAAAAAAAATACACTGAAACAAAAATACACGCCACTTCTATGAGATTTTTTGATTTTTAAGTCTAAAACTTAAATTTAAAGGTGATGTCACGATTTTTTTTCGTTCAAAATTTTTGAAGAAATAGCCTAAGATGTTACCAGAAGACTGACGAAAAATGCAGGATGGTATGTCTCTCCTAAAAAATACAAAAATCATTTACTAAAACTGTTTTTTTTTTTGAAAAGTGGTCTAAACGTCAAAATTTTGGAAAACCTGTGGTGGGAATCGATGCTCTAGACAATTTTACATAAAAGTCTCGATATTTACCATTTTCCTATGTCCAATCCTTGGGAATATACAGCGGTTTTAAAAATGAAAATGTTGAAAAAATGGGTTTTTTGGTGGTTTTTGGCAATTTCTATATGACAGACTTGGTTTTTCAGTCTCGTAAATAAATAAGTGGCGTGTATTTTTGTTTCAGTGTATTTTTTTCAGAAAGCCCGTCCAATTTCCTAAAAGTTTGTCTTTGACCACTTTTGGATATAACGCAACGGCTTCGAGATACAGTAGTTTTTAAATTACAAAATACTAAAATATTTAAATACCTTACGCCCTTCTCAAATGTTATTTTCGAGTACTATTGGCTCCATATACACACAAATGGCTTATATAGGCCTAGGATAACATGTCCACAAAGTTTCATTGAAATCGGAGAGGGTCGAGTACAAAAGTACCAGACAAATTCCTGATTTGAGCTGGAATTGCTCTTAAATATCGTTAATCGGATGCGCCGCCGAGCGGTAAGGATTGGCGCATATGATGTGATATTAAAGTAATTTAAAGATCAAAGTTTATCTCTAACAACTATATTATGTTTCTAAATAATTAATGACATCGATGTTATTACTACCGCGGCCTAGCACTTAATAATCGAATCAATTCCCTGGTAAGACACTCGATGTCCCCAGGGAAACCCAAAAGCCCACATCAGCAAAGCTGGCCGTGTGCTGCAAAACTGCACCGCCGCGCGGAGCGCTCGTCTGTGCTGACGGTGTGAATAAAAGCACCTTTGGCCACTGTGCCCAACTCAAGTGAGGGTCTTTGCTATAATTTAAGTTAGGGTAGGTCGCACGGACTAAGTCCGGTGCACGGACCATTAGAATTTGCCGTGAAGTGGAAGTATCTCTAGCTAAGAAGAAATCAAGATGGAGCTCACTCCGGAAGAAATCAGGGCCAGGTGGCTGCGTAAGCTGGAAACCTGTTCAACGGTGACGGCGGCAGAGATGTCAAGGATGCGAGTTTACGGAGCGGTTTGGATGATCCCAGAATTTGGTGAGAGCGTTTAATTAATAAAAAAATCACTGCAACGATATCAAAAACTAATAAAAAATAAAAGAGTAGTATTTATTTGCAAATCAAGTTTTAGTGACACAAAGTTAATTTAAAAAACACCAATTTTTTTAACCGTGTATCATTTTTTTCAGTGTAGTCCTTACACATACTTACAACTTTGCCAAATCGACCAAAAAATTCCTTCTAAAGATACAGGTTTTTGAATTTTCATATATCATTTTTGTATGTACAGCTGCAAAATTTGTATTGAAAATTATATGGACAAACTAATGATGCAAAATGGCTTCTTTGAGCTTACCGAAGGCACCAAAAATGTTTCAGCTTGATTAAAAAATACAAAATAGAAATCGAATGACCAAAATCTGAGATAATTGCTCATGTCCAAAAATAAAAGGGGTCGTACCGCCCCTCCGTCACGAGATATCAAAAAAACGGACCTCGGATTCGTGATCAAGGAATTTGTTACCGCTTAGGACAAAGTTTCACGCAAATCGAAGGCTCAACACATTTAAAGCAGTTTTATTCGAGTAAATATAGTTTTTTTTTTTTTTGCACAGTTTGCAAAGTAAAATAGCAGACATGTTGGGTTTATGAGGAGGAAGCAAGTTTTTTTTGTCATAGTCTAGCATTTAAAAAGTTTTGCTGAAATTTTTCTCTGAGATGGTGATTTTTTTTACAACCCTGCCTTTGGTTATAGGTGGCAGTGCGTGGCCGAATGGTTACGCTGTCCGCTTTGTAAGCGGATGATTCTGGATTCGATTCCCATCTGCTCCAACCTTCCATTGGATGAGGAAGTAAAATGTCGGTCCCGGCCTTGGTTGTTGTTAGGCCGTTAAGTCATTCCAGGTGTAGGAGTCGTCTCCATGCCATAAGTACAAACAACACACCAAACCAAGCCTACTCCGGTGGAATCGCTGGCGGCGGTTGGACTCGCAATCCGAAGGTCGTCAGTTCAAACACTGGGGTGGAAGGTTCCTTGGAGTAAAAAAAGGTTTGGGTGCTTTCCCCAATCACCCGCGGGTCGTTAATGTGGATGGTTTGATTTTTTGCCTTTGGTTATGATGTTTGCAAACAAGTTCAACAATATCAACGTCCTAAGTGGCAAAATGCTCGATTGTAACAGAGAATTTTAAATTTCATCCAACTATCTATTTATTGGAATTTTCAATGTCCCGTTGATCTCATCGTAACGAAAAACAGCTGTTTTTACACTATCTCAGAAAAAAAAAACATCTTCCCTTTCACCTCCAGCCAAAATCCACCACGCTGCCGAGCCGCGCCGTCATTTAACGCGTGAATACCTCCGCAAACACCACGGGAAATCCCGTGCATCCTCAGGTAGTCGCCCGTCCTCCTTAAGGTACCGCGAATCGTGACCGGGTCCGGGCCGGAAAGGATTCCGTTGATTTGCCCCTGCGGTGGGAACCTTAATCGTGCGCGCAAAAGGGACTCACAGAAAAGGGGTTTCCACGGATCAGATCCTTTTTTTTCTTGCTGGGTTTTCTCCACGACCGAGTCCTCACGATAGTTAGTAAATTACAATTCAAAACAAAAATAAACATTTATTTTATGGACAAAAACAAATTAACATCCGCTTCGACGGGGATTAGCCCGGGTGGAATGTGTCATGTCTTGTCGTGGATTGTTTTCCCCCTCGGGGACTTCGCGACAGGACTTCGCGGTTGACAACATCACGATGCTCTACCTCTTCACGGTAGCGCGATGATTTACGCGCGGGGCCCCGTTCCAGGTAATCCCCTAATCAGCGCCGTCACATCTCTGAATAGCTTTGACAACTGTTTTCTTGTCCCATCTGAACTGCTCAACCGGGAGTAGATTAAATCGCTTTGGATGACTGCAAACCAGATCAAACCTTGAACTTTCCCTTTCGAAACTTCAGTCAGTCAGCCGCCGTCGTACGGAATGGGTTGACCCAGATATTAGCAGTAGATCAAAAAGCGATTATGTTCTAGAATGCATGTCGCCGCCGCAGACTCCGCCGGGGTCTTTCCGTCTTCAACTGGGTGTGGAACACGGCAATTGGTGCGGTCAGGAAGGTGATGACCGCCAGTGCAACTGTTTGTATTTGTGCTTAGCTTGGCGGTATGTGGTAAAGTACATAAATTGTTGAACGGATTCAACACACTGAAAATGGTTGCTCTATAAATGCGTTGAATCGAAATGCATTCGAGAGTTTAGGTCAGTTAAATTTCCCAGTGTACTTTCTTGGAATTTAAGCTCACAAACCACGATAATGTTGATCCACCTCGTGGAACTGCCAGTTTCTGTAGCCTCACCATCCTCTAACCCAAGGTTGAGCTTAGACATAACTTAACCTACCAACTAATGCAACACCGGCCACCCGTTGCATCCTGGCACCAAGGAAGACGGAGAAGTAGAGACAGACTGCCAGTCGCACATAAATTTATTATGATCGATAATTACGTTACGTTACACTCCCGGCAAATGTCAATAAGCCAACGGCAATCGAACGGGGAGAGGAGGGATGGCGGAGGTGGCGTTTGTTTCGAACGCAGTTTGGCCTATAAATGGCTTTTCAATGATCAAAGGAGGCTGTGTAATGCAACCTTGGGACACATTACGATGTCGGGGTTCAAATTTACAATTCCTAATGGTTTCCCCTTCCCCGGTCAATTTCAACCACATTTATTTTTTGAACTTTTCGATTTGGCTCAAACCTTGCCTTTCCTATGAGCAAAGAAGCTTTTTTGTGTCAATGGTTCACCCCAGTAAGTCTCCGTATAGTTTTGGCAGCTGTCCATACAAAAATGGTACGTAAACATTCGGAAATTTATAACTATTGAGTAAATTTTCTGCACCATTTGTCTTCGTCAAAGTTATAGGTAATGTTGAGGACTATTCAGAAAAAATAGGCCCATAGAAAAATATTCTGCCAATTTTTTGATAAACTTTTTTTCCACAAAAACTCAATTTCCCAAAATACGTAATTTCTTTACCTAAAGTTTGTTTACATAATTTTTTTAATGTATAAATGAATTTGAAATTAAATATGATTGTTTGTTATAGGGCCTCATTTCAAAATATAGCCACCAAAAAATAGTGACCATGAATGACCATTTCTGAAAAAAAAAATTAATGGACGATTGGACCTCTGGTTGTAGCGGCTGAAAGAAAAAGAAACAGGAAAATTGAAGTTTTCCAAGTCTCACCCTAACAACCCTCCAAGTCTCACCCTAACAACCCTTCTACTGTCGATAGCTCAACAACTTATGGTCCGCTTTGCAATGTTAAAAAAACTATTCGAAAACTATATTTTCATTTCTTTTAACCAAGACTAACATTTCAAAAGGGCATAATATTCAATGTTTAGACCGTTTGAAATGTTAGTCTTGATTCAAATTCTTTAAATGTATTGTTTTTCGAAAAGATCGGAAAATTTCACGAATGTTTCGTATTTTAACATTGTAATTCGGACGATTAGTTGCTGAGATATCGACATTAGAAAATGGTGGGTTGTTTGGGTGAGACTTAGAAAACATCAATTTTCCTGATTTTTAATCTTTGCATGACAATATCTCAGCAACTAAGGGTCGTATCGACAAAATTCAATTGAGCAAAATATTGAGAATTTTCTCAGCTTTTCAAAAATATTTTTTTTCAAAATTGAGCACTGTTTTAACATTCCAACGCCCAAGGCTCCAAAAAAGTTGGAACGGTAACTTCAACTCAATTGTTCTCGGGCATAACTTAACCAATCAAGATGATTCTTCTTTCCAGTGATTTGTTAGGATGTCAAATCTGTAATTTTTGCGATCAACAACATCGTTCCAACTTTTTTTTTCGCGTGTAATAAAAAATTCACCGAAAATTCCGCGGAGGCAGTCTTTTTGAAAAAGTTGGAACGATGTTTTTGGTCGCAAAAATTACTGATTTGATCATATTGAGTTCTGCAAAGTTCTAGGATCATCTAGACATCCTAACAAATCACTGGAAAGAAGAATCATCTTGATTGGTTGAGTAATGCCCGAGAACCAGCGAGTTGAAGTTACCGTTCCAACTTTTTTGGGAGGCTTGGGCGTCCGTGTAAGTTGGACATGCGTTGGGCGTTCCAGTGTTAAAAAAATGAAAAACTGCGACTATATTCAAAAAGAAATATCTTAAAATAGCTATAACTTGAAAACGGTGCACTTTATCAAACATTCACTACAGTACTTTTTAATTGCAAATTCGATTTTACATCGAAAACTGAAGTTGAAAAATTTTCGCGACCAATATTTTGATTTTTTTGTAAAAATCTGTGTTGATTTAAAAAATCATAACTTGGTCAAAGATTTTTAACCCATTCTGGAAATTTCTGAAAAGTTGACATTTAATGTCCTCTAATACATATTTAAAAAAAATTAAAGTAGTGTTTTTGTTTGCAAATCAAGTTTTAGTGACAAAAAGTGAAATTAATAATCACCTTTTTTTTACCGTGTATAATTTTTTTCAGTGTAGTCCATATACATACCTTCAACTTTACCGAAGGCACCAAATCGATCAAAAAATTCCTTCAAAAAATACAGATTTTTGAATTTTCATATATCGTTTTTGTATGGACTGCTGCCAAATTTGCATGCAAAATTATATGAACGAACTAATGATGCAAAATGGCTTCTTTGGGCATACCGAAGGAACCAAAAAAGTTTCAGGCGGATTTAAAAATACATTTAAATTCGAATGATCGAAATCTGAAAGAATTGCTCATCAACAAAGTTAAAAAAATATAGAGAATTATCTAAGCTTTTCAAAAATATTTTTTTCATATGTGACAATCATGGGCACTAATTTAAAAGAAATGAATAAGTGCAGCTATTTAGACGAAAACTCATCTTAAAATGATTATGACTTGAAAACGTTTCTCTTTATCAAAATTTCACTGAAGTACTTTAAAATTGAAAATTTAATTTTATATCGGAAAATGAAATTAAAATTTTTTTTATTAAAAAAACAGTTTTGATTTAAAAAATCATATTGTAAATCAAACAGCCTGTTTCAGGGCCACGAGATAGATCACAAAAGAGTTGTCTTGTGTAATTTTAAGAGAATCGTGGGGAAATTTGGACCGGACAATGTAATCGAAAATATCAACAACCATCTTGAAAAGTTCTTTGTCATACTGGTCATGTGTAACATAACCACCTGCACCTTTTTTACTCTAAAAAAACCTCAAAATGTTTTCTACTGCAATATGGGTATCAAATGATCCTGTTTTTAGTCATACATTGCAAATGTAACACATTGTTTTTTGAACATTCTGAAAATTTTCACTAAACTACGTATTTGTGGAAAATACTCCACATTTCAGTTTTTTGCAATATTTGTATCAAATGATTGGGATTTTTCATACATTTCGAATGTAGTTTTTTTTTTAAATGCTAAAAAATTTCACAAAGATAAGTACAGTGCTTCTGGGGACGTGCAGTCCTGTTTTTTCGCGATAATTTTCGTCGTAAATGATCGTAAAAAATTATTCCAACTGGCAGTTTTAGTGTTCACTCATCAAACTATCGATTTTATGAAAAGTAAAGCGTCATTTATTTACTATTTTTGAAATTTGCTCGCGTTATCTAAATTGTAAAAACAGTAAAAATATACCCATAGCCCTACTGCTCGGCTGGCACGCGTTCGATATTTTTTTTTAAATAATCAATTATCTATCTTTCCGCAGCCGGCTGCCTAAGATTTAAAAATTTCAACCGATAAACAAAATGCTCATGGTCACATCACTGCCACTCGTAAATCCTGACCTCATACCCATCTACTAACCCCCTCAAAACACATGTGATACTTTGTCCGAGATGCAGTCGATTGGGCGGTCTCTATCACTCAAGTACCGGACTAACATTCCCATCCACTTCCCCGTGACACTACCACTGGTCGTGGCCGGCGCCGGTATTGATCAGCATGATAGGGGCCTTTGAGAAGTTGCGAAGCGAGGAAAGATAGCACCCACTTATCTTCCTCGGCTCGTGGATGTAACTTCTGGAGGTCCTGGTCAATAACGGAGTAGCAACTGCGGGTGGGCACCTATCCCTAGTAACATTTTTAAACTTACAGGTTTTATCATGGTTCTGAAAACCCTGATACTGCCTAAATAGGCTTTTATGGCCTACTTAAAACCTAAAATGTTGCTTGGGCTGCTTATGCTTATGCTTAATGCTAAAAAATTTCACAAAACTTCGTATCGAAAAAAACTAAAAATTCAAGTTTTTTTTGCAATATGCGTATCAAATAATCGGGACTTTTTCATACATTTGAACGTTATGGAGCAATTCCAGCTCAAATCATGATTTTTTCTGGGACTTTTGTACCAGACCCTCTCCGATTTCAATGAAACTTTGTAGACATGTTATCCTAGGCCTATATAAGCTATTTTTATGTATATGGAGCCAAACTTATGGGAAATTGGACGAACTTTCCGGTAAAAATATTTACGAGACTGAAAAACCAAGTCTGTCATACAGAAATTGCCAAAAACTACCAAAAAACCTATTTTTTCAACATTTTTATTTAAAAACCGCTGTATCTTCCCAAGGATTGGACATAGGACAATGGTCAATATGGAGACTTTTATGTAAAATTGTCTGGGAAATCGATTCCCACTACCGGTTTTTCAAAATTTCGACGTTAAGACCACTTTTCAAAAAAACAGTTTTAGTAAATGATTTTTGTATTTTTTTTAGGAGAGATATACCATCTCGGATTTTTCGTGAGTCTTTTTGTAACATTTAAGGCTATCTCCTCAAAAATTTTGAACGAAAAAAAATCGTGACAGCACCTTTAAATTTATGTTTTTGACCTAAAAATCAAAAAATCTATTAAAAGTGGCGTGTATTTTTGTTTCAGTGTATTTTTTTCAGAAAGCTCGTCCAATTTCCTAAAAGTTTGTCTTTGACCACTTTTTGATACGACGCAACGGCTTCGAGTTGCAGTAATTTTTTAATTGCAAAATACATTTTTTTTAAATACCTTACGCCCTTCTCAAAAGTTATTCTCGTGTACTGTTGGCTCCATATACACAAAAATGGCTTATATAGGCCTAGGATAACATGTCTACAAAGTTTCATTGAAATCAGAGAGGGTCGGGTACAAAAGTACCAGAAAAATTCCTGATTAGAGGTGGAATTGCTCTATGACAATATTTTTTACAAATACTAGACATTTTAAGAAAACAACGTATTTTTGAAAAAAAAATACTCAAAATTTCAGTTTTTTATTTATTTTGAATTTAACAACAACCTTTTTTTGAAAATACTCATTATTTTCACAAAACTACATATTAAAAAAAAAACACTCAAAATTTCAGTTGGGTAACAAATGATCAGAATTTTTCTCAAACATTTCGAATACAATACATTTTAAAACTTTGAAATTTTTAGTGTGTTTTGAAAAATACGTAGTTTTGTGTAAATTTTGAGCATTTAAAAAAATATATTTTTCGTAATTTATTAAAATATCTCGATCATTTGATTCTCGTAATGTGAAAAACCAAAATTTTTAGCATTTTTTTAAATACGTTGTTTTGTGAAAATTTGAGCATTTTTAAAAAATGTGTTACAACTTTCGAAATGTTTGAAAAAATTCGGATCGTTTGATATCCATATTGTAAAAAACTGAAATTTTAAGCATTAAAAAAATATACTATATCCAAAATGAATGAAAAAAACCTTATCCCATATAAAAAAAAATTAAAACTTTGGGAATGTTTTCAAAAATACTTCGTGTTGTGTTTTTTTTTGTATATTCAAAAATTTTTTTTATCGCATTCGAAATTCAATTCAATTGTGTTTATATTAGAATTTAACAGTTCTGCTCCAGAATGTTACATTTGCAATTCAGAGATTTGGAGAACCTTTCAACTGAGAACAATTCAAAAGCCTTTGCAGGGTGGGTACATATTTCTACGTTTATATTTTGCTAACTGGATGTTCTTTAAGGGAAAATATGTTTTAAGAAGAAACCCTAGATCTAACATTCGAAATTTATAAAAAAATAATAATAAAACGCCGATCATTTGATGAGTGAGTGAGAAAAAATGGAATTTTGAGTATATTCCAATCATTTGCTACACACATTGCAATAACAATAATTTTGAATATTTTTTCGAGAATCATTGTATTCCAAAAATACAAGAAAAAAAATTATTTTTGTGAACATTTTCATGTAATTATAAGTGACACCAAAAGACTATAATTTTTTGACTCTAGTATGATTTTTCATACGATTATACGAAACCGGCGCAGTGCAAAGCCGAGGCGTGCAAAACCGGGACATGATTGTATTCAAAAAATAAGAATATTTTAATTTAATAAGTTCATAGAAAAGACAAAGCATCGTCCAGGGTAGTTGTATTCATGTTATTTGCATTATGAGGTACAGTATTGATACAATTTTGTTTTAATAAGCCATGTTTTAAACGAAAATTCTGAACATTGTTTACATAGTTCACAGGATATCAAAATTTTTGTTGCTGAAATTCAGATCCAGGTCCAGTATCTGTCTCTTAAGCGTTTAATTAGAAGTCCAATCCTCCGGTCGGATCAACAAAACTAGTGTTCGTTTCTCTTCCGGTGATAATAGATAGCTCGTTTCATTTAAAATATTTTTTAGGAAAATAACCTTTAGCAGAATCATTTCACTGAAATCGTCACTTTACCAGAGCCTCAAGTAGAATCAAGCACTATTGAAGATCAAATTCTAAACCCATAATTACTAATTAAAGCTCCACCACATCATCATCTCCCCAAAGTACATTGAGGCACTGTTTGCACAGTAAATACTCACTTGTCTACACCTCATAATTCCCCCACCAAGAACACCACCAAGAGAGACTCTCGACAACCTCAACACTGCACTCTCCAAACAACAATCCAGCTTTTCATCGACTCATTATGTAGCTGCTTAGCTGGACACACAAATTTACACACACACACATCCATGCGTACAAACACAATCAAACTAGCTTAAGATCACTTTCACTAGTTAATTGCCAGAACTTTGGCCGAAGGAGGTCAGACGCGCCAAGTCTAGCCGGGCCATCTCCGAGTTAAGCTCCACTCTGTTTGTGTGTGTGTGTGTGTGCTGTGTGTCTGCATATAATCATCATAACCTTCACCATAATGCTCTAAATTCTGAATCGTGACGTGACGAACGATTACCGCTCGGCTCGATTAGCATTAAATTCCTGCAACTGCGGAGCTTCACAGGGGTGTGCTGACACACGTACGCACACACAGTTATCCATGTGTGTAGTGTATTATTCCATCAATTTTGTATCATAATAAGCCAGTGTTGCCAGTGCGCTGCGTTAAAGATTCAAGTTTGGACTAACAATTGTTCTCCACAGCAGTTGGAGTTATCATCAATCTCCTGAGGGCAGATTCTTAGTGCACACTAATAAAAATCAAAGGATTTTTACTGACCAATTTTAAGTTCGTCTGGTAGTCCGTCAACACGACTTGGGTCCAATCCCAGCTCCAACCGATTATCATAGTCCTTTTTTTTCTCCCTGTGTAAAATCACAGATTACGAGCTGTATTGGCAACATTATTGCTGCCATCAGAGGCTAGCCCGGTGGAGATTAATTAAACGGATCCATATGCGATTAAATGCTGACCCCACCCCACCTCTAGGACGTCAACACGTTACAGGTTGTTTGTGTAATTATGCATACAAGTGTGTGTGTGTGTGTGTGCAGGGATGTGTTTGGCCAGATAATTTGTGTATAATTGTTACTTCAATTGACTGATTGTTTTATTGGGACGTCCTCGGTGATCAAAGATAAGCCGTCACGTGGTGGCAGGCACTAACTGTTAGAAGTTTTCACTCGAAATCAATGAGCGATTTTTTTTAAACTTGTGGTCAGTAATTGAAAACATTAATCATTAGAGATTGTCATTATCGGCAGGGATTTTAATCAATTCAAGTGAGTTATCAAGACAAACTCGCTTAAAAATAAATGATTTATGAGATCAACACTGAAAAGCAGGCCCTTCAATTGAATTCAGATTCATTAAATGTAAAATTCTATAGAAGACCAATTCCAGATGACCAATAACATATTTTGTTAAAATAACAGAAAGTGTTATGGAATCTTCATGAAAAATCCATTTTTGCATACGCGTTTAATAACAGTTTATGTTATCATAACAAAATTTGTTATCGGTCTGATATTGGTTGAAAGCCAAAACAACTTTGGGATAACAATTTTTGTTATGGGAGAATATCTCCAACTGTTATTGGAATGATCGGATCAGTTGTTAAAATATCAAAAAATAATAACAAAGATTTGTTCGAAGAATAACTAAAAATGTAATAAGTCTGTTATTACAATAAAAATCCAATAACAAAAAGTTCAAAACTACGAATAACAAATCTTGTTATAAATAATATAAAATGTTATTGGCCTAGTGTTTTCAAATATCAAAAAATGTTATTCCCACGTTATTTCCGTCTACTCGGGATGGGCATTTTTCTACCAACTCACACGAAATCGGGAAAAGTTACCCCAACCACTCTGTGATTTGCGTGAAACTTTGTCCATAGGGGTAAATTTTGTCCCTGATCCCGAATCCAAGGTCCGTTTTGTTTATATCTCGTGACGAAGGGGCGGTACGACCCCTTCTATTTTTGAACATGCGAAAAAAGAAATGTTTTTCAATAATTTGCAGCCTGAAATGGTGATGAAATGGAAATTTGGTGTCCCCGGTTCCCATGGGACCACTTTTCAGAACCACTCAGAATGATCAAGTGATACTTCAAGCATCATAGAATTAGCCAGATATTTACATTATAACTCTTGTCTAGTATCCATGACGAGATCCTGTCAAAGTATGGCCATCCCGTATGTTCCGGATACCGGTTCCCGTGGGCCATTAATAAGAACCACTCATAATGGTCATGCGATATTTCAAACATCTTAAAATTAGTAAAATATTCTGAAACGTGATCCCATGGGAACCGGAATCCGGAACATTCAGGGTGGCCTTACTTTGACAGGATCCTGTGAAGGTACTTGACAAGCGTTTTACAGCAAATATTTTTATAATTTCAAGATGTTTGAAATATCACATGACCATTTTGAGTGGTTTTGAAAAATGGCCCCACGGGAACCGGTATCCGGAACATCTGACGAGGCCATACTTTGACAGGATCTTGTCGAGGACACTAGAAATGAGTTGTAGAGTGAATATCTCTCTTATTTCACGATGTTTGAAGTGTCGCTTTACCATTTTGGGAATTTTTGAACAATGGTTCCATAGGAACCGGTATCCGGAACATCCGGGGTGGCTAATCTAGGGGCGGTTTAGGTTTTTTTTTTGTGCAATACTGATACGTTTTTATCACATTTGCAGTAAATTTTGAGGATAACAATGATGTTTCAGTTAGATTTATGACCATGTTCTGCCTAACTCCGAGTACCACCAGAACCAGTACAATCCAGAAACGATTATCCGAAGTTTGGATTATCCAAAGGTCGATTATCCGAAGCAGGGCTGTGGAGTAGCGTGGCTCACGGATATATGAAAAAGACAAAAGTGTTCAATTTCGAACGCCTCGACCGAAATTTTGTAGCATTATAACCGCAGAAGCTAGCCTGAAATTTTGAGCGCATTTTGTTAATGTTTAGTTGTTCCACTCTTAATCTGAAGTTATAAAGAAATTTCAATAAATTTAATTTATTTATTTTCAACTTTTAACTCTTCTTCGAGAAAGTTTTCCTATGCCGTATGATTTTTTTCAGAATAGAGGTTTCTCATAGGTTTTGATCCGGGAACAACTTTGTAGAACATCGCAAAGCGCTAGGAATTAATCCCGAAAGATACAGACAAATTTTTAGAGAACGTTGAATTTTGTTTCCGTACTCCAAAAATATCCTGTATCTTTTCGGGATCAATTACTAGCGCTTTGCGATGTTCTACAAAGTTGTTCCCCGGATCAAAACTATAAGAAACCTGAGAATAGAAATTTTGATTGGGTTTTGGAAACTTTCTCTATGAAGAGGTTAAAAGTGAAAATTTCCCATAGTAAATTTTAGAAGTTCCATACTAACTTCAGGTCAATGGTGGAAGTACTAAACCTTAACCAAATACGCTCAAAATTTCAGGTTTTGTTCTGGGGCCATATTGCTACAAAATTCCGGTCGAGGCGTTCGAAATTGAACACTTTTGTCTTTTTCATATATCCGTGAGCCACGCTACTGTGGAGTCGGAGTCGAAGTCGGAGCCGGAGTCGGTGGAGTCGGGTCTTTTTGGGGACCTGGAGTCGGAGTCGGAGTCGGAGTCGGAGTCGTCAAAACTCGAACAGCTGGAGTCGGATTCGGAGCCGGAGTCGGCTAAATTTTAAGAGCTGGAGTCGGAGTCGGAGTCGGAGCCGAAGATTTCTGATAACCCGGAGTCGGAGTCGGAGCCGGAGTTATCTTAAATTCAACAAAAAATATGTTTTTTTTTTTTGTTGTTCAGTATTTCCTGTATAACAGCTAAATTTGCAAAACAACTTATATTAATTGATTTTTCAGATGCCATTATGTTTTTGAAGCTTTTTATTGTGATTGAAAAGCACTAATTGTATTATCATACTATAATCACTATATGATAACCTCTTACTAAAGTATGTAGTATCATAATTCAAAAAAAAAAATAAAAAAAAATATTGGTTATGTAGTCAGACTATATTTATGTCCCTTTCAATTCAAATTTGACCAAATTTCATCCAGTTATTTCTGAAAAAAATGCACACATCTTTTACCCCGATAGCGAATGTCTTAGAGGTTTTCAGTTAAATCATTTTTTAGGAAAAAATTACGAGGTACATAAAAAGATTATAAATAGTAATCACTGTTTTTGTAGATCGAAAAAGAGTCACTAACAGTTTAACTTTTGTAACAAATAATCAACGATAATAACAATCTCTTACTTGAAACTCAACATGCGCCTTTTTGTTTATAACTGAGTACAAGAAAATCAAAGTATTGCATTTAAAATAATTGAAACTATTAAAAAATGTCAAAAGAAGTTGCAACAAATTTGAAATAATCATTAATTGTTGATGTTGATTTTAGGTAAACTTTTGATATCGTTGCAATTTATCGTTGAACAAATCTTAAGAATTCAGTACAAAAATGAACTAATAAAAAAATGTATTGAACAAAATATAGGATTTTGATTTATTTTTCAAATATTATATATAAAAAACAGAATCAAAATATTATCAACTGGTGCGAATTTTCTCATACTGTATGTCCCATTCCAATATGACGGAAGGTGATTGCAAATCAATGTACCTTAAAAAAATGAAATATTTGTGACCTAGAAAATATTTTACTTGTGGTTATTTGTTTTTTAATATATTTTTAGTTTTTTCATATATTTTGATGGAGGCACAAGATCATCCATAAAGCTTCGTTTTAGGTGAAGATTCAGGAAGTATCGTGCGCCTCCTTTTTAAAGTATATAAAATTTTAAAATTAAAATAAATTAAAAATTTCCAGGTTAAATTTTTTTCATGTCACAAATATTTGAAAAGGACATCTTAAGAGGCAGTATTTGTAGATTCTGCTCGGTTTGTTCTAGTGGTCGTATCGAGGTGCTCCGATTTGGATGAAACATTCAGCGTTTATTTGTCTATGCATGAGATGAACTCATGTCAAATATGAGCCCATTACGACAAAGGGAAGTGGGGTAAAACGGGCATTGAAGTTTGAGGTCGAAAACACATGAAAAATCTTAAAATTGCTCGCATTTCCGTAAAACTTCATCAATGGAGTATTTCCATTCGAGCAGTTTTTGCTTTTTTCTACAATGTATTCCTTATGGGCGAACTGTCATTTCTACCACTCGAATCGGGTGCTCCATTGCATTTCTCTTAGATGCATTCGAATGGTCTTTCGAAGCCCTTCAAAATGTGCTATAGACATCCAGGATTGGTTTAACTTTTTCTCATAGCTTTTGCAAATTACTGTTAAAAATGGATTTTTTTAAAACCTCAATATCTTTTTGCAACAGCCTCCAACACCCATACTCTTATAGGTCAAAAGATAGGTAATTTCATGGACTATAAGCCTACGGTATTAACTTTTTGGCAAATCGCAGTTTTTCTCATAGTTCTACGATTTTTCTAGAACAAGCATTTTACGACGTTAGTTTTTGCCCTGTAGCCCAAGAAGACTGCACTTTTTGGTCTCAATTTTGTCATATTCGGAATCCTCGGTCAATTTCACGTAAGTAAGAAGTATTGGAGTTGTAATTTTGATTTAAAAAATAATTAAATAAAACATTTTTGAAAAAAGAAATAGATCTTATTTACCCTATGATCAATACGTCAAATGCTGTATCAAGTAGGCGAAAACTGGTTTTACCCCTAATCCGACAACATTTTAAATAATATTTTAATTAATTCTAAATGGCATTTTTTCCAATCAAATTCAAATTTCCAACAACTCAATCTAATGTAAAATTTTCTGAGGATTCCGAATATGAAAAAATTGAGACCAAAAAGTGCCGTCTTCTTGGCCTACAGGGCAAAAACTAACGTCGTAAAATGTTTGTTCTAGAAAAATCGTAAAACTATGAGAAAAACTGCGATTGGCCAAAAAGTTAATACCGTAGGCTTATAGTCCATGAAATTCCCTAACTTTTGACCTATGGGAGTATGGGTGTTGGAGGCTGTTGCCAAAAGTTATTAAGGTTTTAAAAAAATCCATTTTTAACAGTAATTTGCAAAAACTATGAGAAAAGTCAAACCAATCCTGGATGTCTATAGCACATTTTGAAGGGCTTCAAAAGACCTTTCGAATGCATCGAAGAGAGTTGGAATTGATGAAGTTTTACGGAAATGCGAGCAATTTTAAGATTTTTCATATGTTTTGGACCTCAAACTTCAATGCCCGTTTTACCCCACTTCCCTTTGTCGTAGAGGGCTCATATTTGGCATGAGTTCATCTCATGAATAGACAAACAAACCCTGAAAGTTTCATCCAAATCGGAGCACCTCGATATGACCTGTTTCACATCGGTGAAAAACTCGCTCTTAAGCGTCTTTTCCACGAAGAAAAACATGACGCTTAGAGAGTATTTAAATAATCCTATTTATCAATGTTTTAATAATAATTAACTAATAATAGTTAACTAACTTTTGAAACATTTAAAAATATGTGGAGTCGGAGTCGGAGTCGGAGCCAACCATTTGTTCAAAGCCGGAGCCGGAGTCAGAGTCGGAGTCGTTTGAAATATGACCCGACTCCGCAGCCCTGATCTGAAGTTTCGATTATCCGAATGGAAATTTCGCCAATGCCTGTCGGATAATCGAGTCTGGACTGTACAAAACGAAACGAAACAATCAATTGATTCATTGGACCTTTTCAGAAAAACACAATGAAATGATGAGGTAGATCAGATAAATTTTTATTTCTAAAATAAAAAAATAAAATATGGTTGCAAACAACAACAACTTAAAACAACATCGAACGATGAATCAACGATTTTGGTTTGTAAAATGAAACTATTTTTTTTATTCGTTTTGAAATAAATACAAACCTTTCCAGTGGAAAGTTTCCACTCATGCACAATCTCTCCTCATCTATCTAGTACAAAACCCGAGCCTTGAGATTTTCCATTGATGACATTCCCGTATTCGCAGATGAATGCTCCGGAAACTTCTGCTCCGATGAAGTGCAATATTTGTGCCTAAGATGCAATCTCAGGTTTTTGAGCAGGCAAGGAAAAATACATATTACGCATATTTGCCCTTCTTCCTTGTCAATCCATGTAAGTACAAATTGTGCACGAAGAAAATCCGCCCTGCCTGTCTTGCTTAGTTTCCAGGGTTCACCTGGTTTCGAAGAATGTAATTCTCTAATTACTTTCAAAACGCATCTGACCTGTGCCCGGTAGCTAGAGCTGTTCGAAGCAAAGAAGCTTCCTTCGATGAGTGAATATTGTATGTTTTCTTTTCTTTATGCCGGGCTACGGAAAGATAACGGTTCGGTCTAACCACACGACATGAAGCTCTTGGAGTAGGGGGAGAGGGGGCAAAATTGGAGCTAATCAAAGGGGTAACAATACTTTTCCTTCGACCGGACAGACACTCAAACGCAACCTCATACTAGCGATTGAGTGGTTGAGGTGAACTGCAGGGTTGGGAATTCTACTTCCACTCTACTCTATTTAACTCAACTCAACTTAACTCAACTCAACTCAACTCAACTCAACTCAACTCAACTCAACTCAACTCAACTCAACTCAACTCAACTCAACTCAACTCAACTCAACTCAACTCAACTCAACTCAACTCAACTCAGCTCAGCTCAGCTCAGCTCAGCTCAGCTCAGCTCAGCTCAGCTCAGCTCAGCTCAACTCAGCTCAACTCAACTCAACTCAACTCAACTCAACTCAACTCAAGCTCAACTCAACTCAACTCAACTCAGCTCAGCTCAACTCAGCTCAGCTCAGCTCAACTCAGCTCTTCCGATCTAACTCAACTCAACTCAACTCAACTCAACTCAACTCAACTCAACTCAACTCAACTCAACTCAACTCAACTCAACTCAACTCAACTCAACTCAACTCAACTCAACTCAACTCAACTCAACTCAACTCAACTCAACTCAACTCAACTCAACTCAACTCAACTCAACTCAACTCAGCTCAACTCAACTCAACTCAACTCAACTCAACTCAACTCAACTCAACTCAACTCAACTCAACTCAACTCAACTCAACTCAGCTCAACTCAACTCAACTCAACTCAACTCAACTCAACTCAACTCAGCTCAACTCAACTCAACTCAACTCAACTCAACTCAACTCAACTCAACTCAACTCAGCTCAACTCAACTCAACTCAACTCAACTCAACTCAACTCAACTCAACTCAGCTCAACTCAACTCAGCTCAACTCAACTCAACTCAACTCAACTCAACTCAACTCAACTCAACTCAACTCAACTCAACTCAACTCAACTCAACTCAACTCAACTCAACTCAACTCAACTCAACTCAACTCAACTCAACTCAACTCAACAGAAACTCAACTCAACTCAACTCAACTCAACTCAACTCAACTCAACTCAACTCTCTTCATGAGTAACAACTTACCATCCCTGCCACGAAGTAGCCATCAGGTGAACCTCCTTCGGCTTCATCCCTTAGCCAAGAAGAATCAAAAGAAGATAACTTTTCTTTGAACGAAAAACTGCCCCCACCATCTCAACTCAAACCTAACCCTATTCGCAGAACTTTCCTGTCCACCACAGGATATTGTGTCCGTCCGTCCGTCAGAGTTTCGGACTATCGGTTGCCATGATCCGGCCATCCCCGGTGAGGAAGATGGTTTCTATGCAAATTGCACAAAGTGCATTCGTTGAGCGTACACGTACACACGTGTGTGTGGGAGACCTCCCAAACCACCCCAACTTCCAAACTCTTTAGACGTTGAGCGCAGAAGACGAAGGATATCTACTTTTCCGTTGTATTAAGATTAGATTCATTGCATTTTCGGTTCTTCCTTTCCACAACCCTCCTCCTCGCCAGAGAGTAGATCCTGCAATGAATTTTTAGTCCCAGCTCAGGGACCCCGGTCGGGATCGTCTTATTGTTCTACCCCGGGTGGGCCGGAGTTTTCTGGACCGAATAAAGCGCAAGACTCCTTTGCAATTTAAGTGGGGGAGGGAGGGGGGCAATGTACGCACCCTGCTGGACAGAGCCTGGACTCGAAGAAGACGATATGCACTACGATGACCGTGTGTGTGTGTGCTTAGCTGATGGGGTGGGGGTGGTTTCTTGTTACCAAATCCGGGAGCGAGCACACATTCACGATAGAGTGGGGATAACGAGCAGGCCGACGGTGGACAAAGGAACGGGTTTTTGCTTTTAAGAGAAGGAACTTGGGTTTCGGTCAAGGAGGGGCTGGGGATGGTCAGGATTTAAAAGCAAGCGATAATTAATAAAGTGGTATACATTTTTAAATATTTTCTATCCACGATAAATTTGATCCAGAACAATATTATTTCAAAACAACTGAATCTATATGTATTAGGGTGTTTCAACCAAACAAAAAAGTTGTCAGATTACGGCAAACCGAGGTTC
Source organism: Culex quinquefasciatus (assembly GCF_015732765.1). Classification (NCBI taxonomy): domain Eukaryota; kingdom Metazoa; phylum Arthropoda; class Insecta; order Diptera; family Culicidae; genus Culex; species Culex quinquefasciatus. Next base: position 36,411,871 of record NC_051861.1, read on the forward strand.
CCCTTGTAGAGGATACCCATAGGGACTCTGATGCCAAATATCAGCCCATTTGGTTGAGAATTGTCCTGTCCCCAGCGGTTCAAACTTTACATGGAAATTACTATGGGTCTTTTGTGCTTTTCGCTCAATCGTTCCTACAGGTCTGGGGACAACATGGATTCACTCGGAATAAAAACAGGTGTGTAGGGTCCAATGAACACATTCCAGAAGGATCAGCTCGAAGCCCACCCCCTGGCTACGGGCCTGCCTTCCCGTTTCACCTTAAGAATGCAATTTTTATGTTTTGAAACACATTTCTTAAATTCAATTTAAACATCCAAACATTTTGTGCTACACAAGCAATATTTCTATTCTGAATGTCCTTGTAATTTTCATGGTCAAAATGCAGATATTTATTTGTACAGTACATTTGGCTCAATTTTTGTTGGTTTTGGCCACCCAAACTTTGAAGAACCTTTTGAAAAATGCTCTTGATTTTTTGTTACCTTTTGTTTGAATGTTCTTTTAGCGGGAAGATGATATTTATTTCTTTATTTCGAACATGGTTGAACTCTGTATTGAATAAATTATACAAAAATCTGAATTTTTAATTAAATTTAAGTTACTTTTTATAGTTTAACTAATAAGTACCGAAAACCGGGGTGACTTTGATAGGATTTCAATTTGTTTTTGGAATATTTTCCAACAGGTAAGGTTTTTCTCAAGAATATTATTTTTAAAACATGTACTGGGGTAGGCCACACAAAGTCCATGCACTATTTTGGAAAAAAAGTTTTTTCAATAGTGTTTAGAAAAATAGTTACGTTAAAAATTCTTGGTTTTAATTCCGGGGTGACTTTGATAGTCATAGTTTTTCTTGTTAAAATCATATTTAAGATGTTCAAACTTTATTTGTACGTTAAATGTACCATCACTAAAGTAGTTTGTAAGAAAAAAAATCAATGTTTATATTAAGTTAACTAAGTTTATAAGCTTTTTAACAAAATACATACAAATTTTAGGTAAAATTGTTAAAAAGTCGGAATTTTGCCTAAAATTTGTTAAAAATAGTTTTGTTTATAAAATTATCGATTTATATTGCATTTTAAACTGAATTCGAAGCACGAATCACAAGTTTTCACATTTTACATGAAATTTGTTCAACTGAATTTGCCTATAAATTTGGAGATTTTTTTTAATTGTGTTTCAAAAACACATATTATTTATTATTTACAAACTTATTTAACCTTCTCCTAGTGGAAAATTGTCCAAAGAATCCGAAAAAGCATTCCGTTTTCCGATTAAAAATCATGTTCATTGAGAAAATCATGACACTTTGAGAAGTTTAAAATAATGACTTTCATCCACATTTTCTTAACTATAGTTAACTAACTTTATGAACTTTTCAAAAATTTATGAAAAGTTCTTCATGAGGTACTTTGAACACTTCTCTACCACGGTCAGTATGTTTCTGAACCATTCCTTACGTATTTTAAATGTACTCTTCATTTTGCGGAAAAATCGCAAACCTATCAAAGTCACCCCGGCTATCAAAGTCACCCCGTTTTACGGTAACTAGAATTTGAAACAAAATGTATTTTTACTTTGCACTTCCGCAGAGGCTAGTATATTTTAAAAAATCTCTTGGCTCTTGTTGAGGCAAAACAACTTTATTTTAAAAACTAATTATCCTAAAAAATCAATAGAATGTATTAAGAAATTTTTAAAACACAATGCAAGTGCTTGTACTACAAAAATGCAAACATAATATTAAGAGGTTACATACACGTAGAAAATCACAAAATTTTATATTACAGATTATTTGATAAATCCACTCAAAACATGATTTTTAATCACTCCAATCACTCACTGAAGATATTTAATGATTAAACTGAGTAAGAGACGATTTAAGTTCAAAATTTTGCCATGCGCAAAGCGGGCTGTCAAACTTTGTTGGCGTTTTTCTCTAAACCCCGAGTTGATTTACGGGTGCCATCTCGAGATGGGATGGACCAGATTGGCTGAAATTTTAGGTGAAGACTCTCAAGATGTATCCCGTATGCATAATGAAGCCCAATTTTTAAAATCAGCTTTTTAAAAAAATACAAAAATCAAAAACAAACGGTTTTTTAATATGAAAAACACAAAAATATTTTTATCTTTTTTTATAATAAACTTTTTGAAGATCGGGCTACGTCATGCACACGGAATCGGTTTAACGAGTATTGACCAAAATTTTGAGCCGATTTGGTCAAGACTGTGTTGAGATATCGTGGCACCCGTTTTTAGAAACTGCTAACTTAAAATTGCTATATCTCGGCAACGATGCAACCAAATATCTTCAAATTTGTTTTGAAAGTAGGTGAAAATGTATATTTTAATGACATGAAAAAGAATTTAAAAAAAGTTGAGGTGTATGCTCATGCTAACCTCTGACTTTTTTGCCAATATACATGTATGTAACCCCTTAAATTGAAGGAAAAATTCTATTTACCTAAAGTTTGAAGCCTTTTCCGAACCGTGGTCCTAAAATTATAAAAAAAATGTAAAAGGCCCTTAAAATCGAAAAGAAAAATCATTCAAACAAAACGTGTTTGTTATTGTTTACATTGCGTGCTCTCGTTTTTTGTTTATTCAAAGTCAAACATTAAAACGCGTTTTTCTCGGAACGTCAGAAAGCGACGTACAACAAATTAGCAAAAGGGCGCCGATTTGTAAACAGGTTTCAATAAAAAAATTATCATATTTACAAACATCGAGTCGGCGGTGTTCATCGTGGGAAAGAGAATTTGATCAAGAAATTTTGGAGAATGTCACTCTTTTTTTTATATTGAATCATATTGAACTAAAATTATAACTTTTTTCAGGAAAATTTTTCTGAAAACTATGCTCAACAATCTGATTGATTCGAACATGTTTCAAAATATCATGGTGTTATATGGCAGAAGATGTGTGTGTGGGTGTGTGCAACCAATCAAACGGAGCCACGCGGCCGCTTCTTACAAATTGAGTTGTTTCCAAGTATTTTAAATTTACATTCTATACATGCAAATAACTCGCATAGGCATTTGGAAAGTGTTAGCTCTTCCGAGCTTCGGTAACCCATTTCTACGCATTTTAGCCGAGCGCGAGGTACCTCAGCTTGTACCGACAAGCCCCGCCCTAAAGAACGTTTGTTTTGCGTTTCTCTTTGGTTCGTCGTCTGAGTCTGTCGCGGGTGACGATGAACGGCCATGATCGATCATGACGACGACCAACATTTTCAAAACTTTTTTTTTCTTAAAATCGCAATAACTCGTGATGTTTATAAGCAAACCCCTTATGTTTATATATATATTTTTTTGTAATTGTCTGCTTTACAACTTTGTAGAGCACTGTTACACTCTAAAAAAGTAATGCTGCAAAATTAGAAAAAAAACTTGAAATTTTAAAATGAAATATTTTGTTCTTAATGAAAAAGTGACCCTTCTGGGTCATTGTAGATTCGAAAAGTACATTAAATTTCCCTTAAAATGATATGTTCCATAATTTTTTACAGTCAAGTAACGGAAAATGGGAAAGTTTTCAATTTTTTTTCTGTGTTTTTTTTTCGATGAAAAATACGTTTTTTTCGGAATTCTGAGTATGACATTAAATCGGGCATCTAATTTTACATAAAAGTCCCTTTGACACCAAATTTCTATCTCATCACCGTTTCAGGCTGCAAATGATTGAAAAACACCTCTTTTTTCGCATGTTCAAAAATGAAAGGGGTCGTACCGCCCCTCCCTCACGAGATATCAAAAAACGGACCTCGGATTCGTGATCAGGGACAAAAGTTACCCCTAAGGATAAAGTTTCACGCAAATCGGAGAGAGGTCGGGGCAACTGCTGTGTGAGTTGGCGGAGAATTACCCGTTTAGTAAATTCACCGTTTCGTTGGACAAAAAAATTGACAGTTTCACAGTGGAATTATATTTTATTGGACTGAGCAATAGGGACCTACATAGGGAAATGAAATGTTCTGGGAGAAATTTCAAACATCCGAAATCATTCAAATTTAAGGTTGAAAAACTTGTAGTTTTTCTATGGTGTTGGCACTTTTCTTGTACTGAACAAGCACAAACATAATAAAAACTACCAGATTATTATCAACAACAGTTGTACAATACTTGTAATGGTTATAAGTCTCGTTTTTTGCCAAAATTATTTTAAATTGATTCCAACCTTGTTCTTGCATGATCTTGTTGCTCGATTGGAACCCCGATTTGACAGTTCGATTGGAATCCTGAGAGTGACATTTCGCCTCTCCATATAGGCTCTCTACTGAACAAGGCAAACTCATCAAAGTATGTGATGCCAATACAAACATCGATTAATAGCCAAATGCCTTAACAATACTCTCTGCGTGAAAATAAGTTATTTTACATTCTTAAAATTTCCAAACAATCTTCGAAGGTGAAAATCTCAACCTGGCCATCCCTAACCCCAGCACCATCACCACACGCATGCATGCACATTTTCCTTTTATTGCACGAAACCCTGTCCCAGTCTCCTCTTGGTGCATCAACGCTTCTCTCTCCCATCGCCACCGGATGCATCATCCTTATCCCACACAGCCTACTGCATCCAACAAACCACGCACTTTGCTTTACTTGCCGCGCCCCAACCTCCTCCAGCCCTTTTCAGAAACGCGCGACCGTGCAGAATGTCCACGACGACGACGACGACGACGCCTCGAATCTCTTACGAGAAAGTAGTCTAGGCCTACTCGGACCTGCCTAGACCTGGGAAGAGTGCTGCGTTCGTCGTTGCAGATAAATCCTTTATTCAAATCTCCTCCTCCTGCTCGGCGTATGACAAGGCAAACAACGCAACGCCGTAGCGCAGCGCAGTCCTCTCTTAAAGGAGGACCAAAAGGAGGCCAGACCTTGCCTGGACCAAGCCGGAGCAGGACTCAGGGAGTTTGTGTGCGTGTGTGCACTCCGGTAAAAGTAAAACAATACATAATCTTTGGATAACGGCCCAAGGTTCTTTCCGTTCTGTGCATCATCGTCGTCGACTTGCCGTTTTCGGGGTGGGACCGCCTTCCTTCCAAAGGATCCCCGGTAACCCGATGGGGCGAGGAGAACCTGCAGGTCCACGGAAGGGATGCCAGTATTTATCGCAAACGAAACGAACGCATATCGCACACAGAAGTGCGTACGTACAAGGTAGAAGGTGGTCCAGCCATCGTCCCGTAGTCCCGGAACCCTTTTCGAAGAGCTCCAGCTAGAGCCGTTGTATGTAAGAGAATAATCTTGACCAAATAGCGTCCTGCCCCGCTGGAGTCCCTTGACCTACCACGTCGACGTCGCCAGCGACGAAGATCTGACCGCAGTAGGCCGGCAGGAGGTAGGAGCTCCAACCGTTGCGTTGCGTTGCGTACACGTAAACCGTTGAGAGGAACACGACTCCTTCTTCTTAATCCGACCTCGCCGGGGCGGACTTTCCCACTCAGTTTTATTTAGTTCTTCGGGATTGGACGGGTTGGCGGCGGGTTCCGACCCGAAACAACATGGCGCCCGACGGCAGATTGAAAAAGGAGGTTATGTGCGGGATGTGCACGCACACACAACAGGGCAAACCAACCGGCGAAGAAGACGACAACGAGTGGTTCGTCCCATTTCTTCGGATGGGGCGCGGACTACAGCGGGACGTGTGGGCTCCACACAGACCGGGATTGTGATTAGAAAGTGGGGGTACTCGGCAGTACTTGGATGCAGTGGCGGTGGAAGTCAAGCTGTCCTTTGCTGCGGTGCAAGGTTTGCATCATTGGCATAGTCGGGAACGGTTTAGTCATATCAAATGGGGTTTTGAGACTCTTTTTGAGATTAGTGGTTTGATGTAGCATTTTTTGTTTGTTTTGAAGATTTTTCCCATGAAAACTTCCTGGGCTTTGAAAAAGTGGATTACTAACATTGATGCGATTTTTCGTCAAACCAGCAGGATCTCAAAAGTGCCCCAATTTAGCTCAAATTTAGCATGGGAGTTTATTAGTCAAAATAAGCAGACCCATATTTTGGTATGGATATTAAAGTGATCCAATTCGAAATAGGGAGGTGTACAAAATTATGTTTTCTGACGATTTCTGCAAAAATTACATTTAAAAAAATCATAACCCGAGCAGACGGAAATAAATTGAGAATAACATTTTTTGATAATTGAAAATACAGTCGTGCCTTGGTTTAGAACCACATTTGGGGGATGCAAAACCGAGACGTGCATAACCGAGACAAAGAGCTTATGAGATATTGGCTATATGGGAGACATTGGCTTTAATCGTATGTTTTGGAATCGGGATAATGGCAGGCATTGTAATTATAATTACAAGAAAATTTCTCACAAATATACAGTATGTAAAAAAAGTATTTACACCCCTTGAGCACTATGCACAATTTATGATGAAACATGTAATCAATTTAAAATTTGACAGAAACTTAGTACTACGTTTTGTTCAGAAACTCATGCCGAAAATGTTGCTATAAAAAGCTCATGAAAAGATGATTTCTATAAAAAGTTATATAACAAATACTATTACAGAAATCAAAAAAGGTGCAAAAAAAGTTTGTACACGTTTTCCTGTATTTTGAAAATGCAAATTTTTACTCTAAAAAAACCTCAAAATATTTATGATTGAAATATGGGAATCAAATGATCGTGTTTTTGTCATACATTATGAATGTCATACAATTTTTTTGAAAATACTTAAAATTTTCAAAAAACCACGTATTTTCGAAAACAAATATTAAATTTTTCAGTTTTTTGCAATATTGGTATCAAATAATTGGGATTTTTTCATACATTTCGAATGTAACAACAACATTTTTTGAAAATACTCAACATTTTCATAAAACTACGTATTTTCGAAATAATACTCAAAATTTCAGTTTTTTTGCAAAACAGTCTAGACTCGATTATCCGAAGGCCTTGGCAAAATTTCACTTCGGATAATCGAATCACACAAAAATTTCTTTGTTGTTGTCATATTTTTGATAGCTTTAGTTTAACCTCTTATCTACTCTAAACTGATTTAGAATGTTTAAATCCAAGATGGCGGCCAAATCGCGGTGATGAAATATAAAACATTTTTTTCAATTTAATAGGTAACTTACCATTTAAATTTGACTACAATCTGGTTGCAGAACACGAATTTGATGTAAAATTATGAAAATAATAATATATGAAAAATATTTTTCTGTTCGTGATTCGATTATCCGAAGTCTCATACGATCCTTCGGATAACAGAACTTCATATAATCGAAACATCAGATAATCGAGGCTTCAGATAATCGAGTCTGGACTGTATGGGTATCAAATGATCGGTTTTTTCATACATTTCAAATGTAAAAACAATCTTTTTTTGAAAACACTTAAAATTTTCACAAAACTACGTTTTTCAAAAAAAAAAACTTCAAATTTCAGTTGGGTAACAAATGATCGGATTTTTTTCAAACATGTAATACATTTTAAAACTTTGAAATTTTGAGTAGGTAGTTTTAAAAGAAAATACGCAGTTTTGTAAAAATTTAGAGTGTTTAAAAAAAAATATGGCTTTCCAAATTTATAAAAATATTTCGATCATTTGATATGGATATTGTGAAAAACCGATCGTTTGATATCCATATTGAAAAAAAAACTGAAATTTTGAGTGTTTTTTTTTTTTCGAAAATGTATAGTTTTTTTTGATTTTTTTTTGTATTTTTAAAAAAATGATACTATATTCGATTGTATGAAAAACCTCAATCATTTGATACCCATATTGAAATAACTGAAATTTTTTCAAAAATACGTGGTTTTTAAGTATTTTTAAAAAATGTTGTTATTAGATAAGAAATGTTTAAAAAAAATCCGATTTTTTTGGAGAAACATTGCATTTTTAAAATACAGGAAAATACGTATTTTTGGGAAAACTTTCCTGTAATTATAAGTGCAATCTATAGCTGATGTCATTCCGATTCCAAAATACTATAATTTTTGATGTTAGTATGATTTTTTTATAAGATTATAGCCAATGTCTCCCATTGACCCAAAATCCCATAAGCTCTGTACTTCAATTAAGCACTGCACGTTAAGATTTAGAGCTTTGGTGTTTTCGGGACAAATGATCAGGGTCAATAGGGGCATCTTTTGGTATGGTGGACATTAGGGTGGTCCAAATTTTAGGGTGGTTCAGAATTTTTATTTTGGGGGGATGACGAGACAGCGCTTTAGTGTCTTCAGAAAAGTTTTAGAGAACACCATTCTGAGCAACTTTGCTGAAGAGCACAAAGCTCTATCTTCAAACGAGAAGTTTCTAGAGCCATTTTTGTAAATTGGGTTGAGGTGTTTATGAAAAAATGAGTTATTTGAATTTATTAACTCAGGCTTATGTCGTAGCGAGATGGTGTCTTCTAGACATTTGTAGATCTTATCAAAACACACATTTATCTTCCAAGAGAGCGAAAATTTGACCTTTTAAACAAAAGTTATAGCCAAAATACGACGAAAAAGACGCAATTTTGAAATGTGAATAACTTGAAAAGGTGGTGAAGTTTGACCTAGCTCTTAAAAGCATCTGAAAGTACACATTCTAGAGTACATTTGCTGAAAATATCTCGGAGGTCTTTTTTGTTTAACTCATTCAATCTCAATTAGAAAATGAGCATTTTTATATCCTTTTTTGCCCATAACTTTTGATAGAATTGACCAAAATTCGTTTTTCAAGCATGAAAATGTTCATTTTGACAAGCTCTACAATTGTCTAGAAGGGCCCAAAAATGTACAAAATGATCTAGTGGTTGTAAAAGAAGAAACGCGTTTAAGCTGAAATATTTGAGGAATAAATTTAATTAACCTTCCTACGGTATTGGGGTCCTTTTCGGCCTTTTTGAAAATTTAATTTGCCATAACTTTTGATATATACATGCTAAAGCCTTGAAACTTTCTGACATTAAATTTATAGTATAAATACACATTTCACAAAACAAACAAACCTTGGACGACCCCTAGGGGAGCGTCCATAAAAAAAGTTACTTTAAAGGTATTGGGGTCCTTTTCGACCCCAAACTTTAAAAAATCATCAAAAATCCAGTTTTTGACCGATTCCGGTTCTTTTGGTCACAAACGAAAGCTTAGAACGTCCCCTTTTCTAAACCGACCTGGAAAACCGGATTTGGTCACTGTGGCCACCGGGAATCGGCTACAACCGAAAAAGGACCTTTTTGAGACACCAACTTTGACGACCTGTATCTCCGGCAAATTTCAACCACTCAGGATGCTCCGGGTTGCATTCGACAGGTATTTACCTGTACTTTGACCACAAATATTAATATCAGGGCCAGGTGACCTACCGGTTCCGGAAATCCGGAACATCCGAAAAGTTCATGTTTTACTGTTTTTCACATATATGTGATACCAATACTCTCATGATAGTTGAAATTGATCCATAAAACTTACTTAAAACACAATACACGATTGCCAGAGCCACTCTGGAGTGTTAGTGGCCACTTCCGGGTAACCTGGAACCGGTTCCCGGGTACCCAATGAACGGCCAACTTGACTTTTTTGGTGAAAACCCATCATGTTGCACATCAAACTCCATGAAATTGAAAGGTATGTCCATATTTGGTAATGCCGTTGTTCGCTGAGCCATCCTGGCCAATTTGGAACCGGTTACCGGTGGCCCCTCGGGGACACTTCCGGAATATGAGAGAAACCCTATCATCCGACATATCAAACTTCATGGAATTGAAAGAAATGTCAATTTACGGTCATGCCGTTGTTCGCTGACCCATTCTGGCCAATCTGGAGCCGGTTACCGGTGGCCCCTTGGGGACACTTCCGGAATATGAGAGAAACACTATCATCCGACATATCAAACTTCATGAAATTGAAAGATATATCAATCTACGGTCATGCTGTTGTTCGCTGACCCATTCTGGCCAATCTGGAACCGGTTACCGGTGGCCCCTTGGGGACACTTCCGGAATATGAGAGAAACACTATCATCCGACATATCAAACTTCATGAAATTGAAAGATATGTCAATTTACGGTCATGCTGTTGTTCGCTGACCCATTCTGGCCAATCTGGAACCGGTTACCGGTGGCCCCTTGGGGACACTCTCGGAATATGAGAGAAACCCTATCATCCGACATATCAAACTTTATGAAATTGAAAGACATGTCAATCTACGGCCATGCCGTTGTTCGCTGATCCATTTTGGAAATGGTTCCCGGTGGCCCCTTGGGGACAATCCCGGAATATGAGAGAAACCCTATCATCCGACATATCAAACTTTATGAAATTGATAGATATGTCAAGTTTCGGTCATGCCATTCTTTGCTTATGCATTCTGGCAATTCTGGAACAGGTTTCCGGTGGCTCCTTGGGGACACTCCCGGAATATGAGAGAAACCCTATTATCCGACGAATCAAACTTCATGAAATTCATGGATATGTCAACCAAAGGACCTCGGGGCCTCGTGGCGCGGTGGTTAGCGGCTTCGGCTGCCGATCCCTAAGTTGCTATGAGTCGCGGGTTCGATTCCCGCCTTATCCTCCTGGCCTTCTATCGGATGGGGAAGTAAAACGTCGGTCCATTTGCGTAAAAGAGGTTTTGGGTGACTCACCACACATAACCTTCGGACGCCTAGAAATGAGCAGAAACTTGCAACAGAGCCCACAAAAGACCCGGGGGTCGTTAAAGTGGATTGCTTTGCTTTTTTTCAACCAAAGGTCAGCGAACAATTGCATGACCGTAGATTGACGTAGTTTTCAATTTCATGAAGTTTGATATGTCTGATGGTAGGGTAACTTTCATATTCCGGAAGTGTCCATAAGGGGCCACAGGTAACCGGTTCCAAATTGGCCAGGATGTGTCAGCAAACAACAGCATGGCCGTAGATTGACATATCTTTCAATTTCATGATTTTTGATAGGTTTTTTCTCATATTTCGGAAGTGTCCATAAGGGGCCACAGGTAACCGGTTCCGTGATGGCCAGAATGGGTTAGCGAACAACGGCATGACCGTAAATTGACATATCTTTCAATTTCATGAAGTTTGATATGTCGGATGATGGGTTTCTCTCATATTCCGAGAGTGTCCCCAAGGGGCAAAGGGCCACCGGTAACCGGTTCCAAATTGGCCAGGATGGGTCAGCAAACAACAGCATTAGCGTAGATTGACATATCTTTCAATTTCATGAAGTTTGATATGTCGGATGATAGGGTTTCTCTCATATTCCGGAAGTGTCCCCAAGGGGCCACCGGTAACCGGCTCCAGATTGGCCAGAATGGGTCAGCGAACAACGGCATGACCGTAAATTGACATTTCTTTCAATTCCATGAAGTTTGATATGTCGGATGGTAGGGTTTCTCTCATATTCCGGAAGTGTCGCCGAGGGGCCACCGGTAACCGGTTCCAAATTGGCCAGGATGGCTCAGCGAACAACGGCATTACCAAGTATCGACATACCTTTCAATTTCATGGAGTTTGATGTGCAACATGATGGGTTTTCACCAAAAAAAGTTAAGTTGGCCGTTCATTGGGTACCCGGGAACCGGTTCCAGGTTACCCGGAAGTGGCCACTAACACTCCAGAGTGGTTCTGGCAATCGTGTATTGTGTTTTAAGTAAGTTTTATGGATCAATTTCAACTATCATGAGAGTATTGGTATCACATATATGGGACTATCCATAAACCACGTGGACACTTTTTGGGAATCTCAACCCCCTCGTGGACAATTATCCATACAAAAAAACTTTTTGGTATGGAGCGTGGACAATCGCCATACCCCCTTAAAGTGTCCACGTGGTTTATGGATGGTCCCTATGTGAAAAACAGTAAAACATGAACTTTTCGGATGTTCCGGATTTCCGGAACCGGTAGGTCACCTGGCCCTGATATTAATATTTGTGGTCAAAGTACAGGTAAATACCTGTCGAATGCAACCCGGAGCATCCTGATTGGTTGAAATTTGCCGGAGATACAGGTCGTCAAAGTTGGTGTCTCAAAAAGATCCTTTTTCGGTTGTAGCCGATTCCCGGTGGCCACAGTGACCAAATCCAGTTTTCCAGGTCGGTTTCGGAAAGGGGACGTTCTAAGCTTTCGTTTGTGACCAAAAGAACCGGAATCGGTCAAAAACTGGATTTTTGATGATTTTTTAAAGTTTGGGGTCGAAAAGGACCCCAATACCTTATGTGTGATTTTTTTTAATACCAAGGGAAGGTTAAATCATTGCATGGCAATATCTCAGCCACTGACTGTAACTTGAAAAAGGTGCAATTTATCAAAAATTCAATAACGTATTTTTTGATTGCAAATTTTATTTTACATCTAAAAATGAAGTTGACAATTTTTTATGACAAAAGTTCCGATTTTTTTTTAAATTAGAGTTAATTCAAAGTTAATAACTCGGTCGCAGATTGTTTGCCCGTTCTGGAAATTTCTGAAAAATTAGCACTGGGGACATTAAAAAAAATACCATGCATCATTTTTTTTTCTGTGTAGTCCCTATTCATACCTACAACTTTGCCGAAGACACCAAATCGATCAAAAAATTCCTTCAAAAGATACAGATTTTTTTCATTTTCATTCATCATTTTTGTATGGAGAGCTGCGAAAGTTGTATGGAAAATTATATAAACAAACTCGTAATGAAAAATGGCTTCGATGGGCATACCGAGACCGTGGTGTAGGGGTAAGCGTGGTTGCCTCTCACCCAGTCGGCCTGGGTTCGGTCCCAGAAGGTCCCGGTGGCATTTTTCGCGACGAGATTTTTTTCTGACCACGCCTTCCGTCGGACGGGGAGGTAAATGTTGGCCCCGGTCTAAGCTAGAGGGTTAGGTCGTTAGCGCTCAGTCCAGGTGTAGGAGTCGTCTCCCTGGGTCCACATGCAATCGGTGGAGTCACTGGTAGGCAGTTGCATTTTAGGCCAAAATTGAGTTTAGAACGCCATTTTGTGCAGCTCACAATGCCTCACCTTTTGGCATTTACAGATCCCTTAAATTCGATTTCAATCCTGAGAACGAAGTTCGAAAAAACTCCTTGCATTTTTGTCACTTTACATATGAAAGTAGTTTCAATCTTGTCGTGCTATCTTGTCACTCCCTGAAAATTGATGTAAGTGCGACAACTGGCCAAAGGGATTTCAGGTCAGAACGCGTTTGACGCACGTACAAGTTAGACTAGTTTAAACAATTGTAATTATAACTCGGGACTCCAGCAACCAACTTCCACCAAACTTCAGGACAATTCACATAATGGTCAGTCAAACAAAACGTGTTTGTTATTGTTTACATTGCGTGCTTTCGTTTTTGTTCATTCAAGGTCAAACATTAAAACGCGTTTTTCTCGGAATGTCGAAATGGCGGGTGCGACAAGATAGCACGACGACGTCGAGATGTTATTTTTTCCCGAAACTAATTTTTCCAGCAAGTTTCAACTGTGTTGACATGTGTGGTTGGTCTAGTCTAGGGTTTATTAATATAATTATTCTAATAAATTGTGGTTAAAGAGCACCTCTCCTTACGGCTCAATTCTTCTTGCCCACACATTGTTACTGCGAACTCCTAAAATAAGTCAAAATCTTCTTTCATGAAAGCTTTCACCACATCTCAGCCTGCAGCTTGCAAATTTGTAGACATGCATTAATCCCAAGCAAAAGCCTAATCCGCCTTTGTTCTTGCAACGTTCACACAAACCACAAATTTCGCCCGAATCACAGTCCTTACGTCCCCCGAAAATCTGTTGATTAAGGCGACATGCCGAGCCGGCTCGCACAAATTACTTGAGGCGCATATGCAATTTTCTTGAAAAACTGCATCCAATACCCGATAAGCGAAACCGATCGATGAAAAGACCATTCCCCCCCCCTCGGAAGTGTGGACCTGCAACTCCTCATCAATCATTCCGCACCCGGGTCGGGGAAAGAACTTTTGGCCGAAAACTAATCTTAGAGGATAACGTAGATTCTTTGGACGTTTTCTCTCTGCTTTATCTTGATGAGATTGGCCAAATATGGCATCTTCTCGCACAAATTTCACCAGTCGATGATGGTGGTGGTGGTGGTTTGGATCCCGAAATCGGAACATTGTTGGAGGTTCACGGAGGGGTGTTGGCCAGCTCATTCCAGGATTTACGTCGACGTCCGAGTCCGATGCTTCTCTCGTCTCACATGCGATGATGCCGGTTGCCATAGGTCTTCCTTATCCGATCCGGTTCTCCCAGAACGACGACGACGACGTCTTCCAAACCAACGAACGTTTCAGCCTCTCCACTCTGCCACCGCTACATCACTCAAAGCCTAATGCATTCCGGTTTGCTGGACAAGGGTCCTTCTGTGTTCTAGAAAATATTCTCAAGCGCTAAAATTGCATCTAGCCGTCCCCTCATTCCAAGTCCAAGACCAACCTCCCGCCATCACAATCAACATCATCATCGTCGTCCTGGCGTCCAACTTTCGAAACGAAACGTGGTCGGAGCGGTACCTCCCCCCAACACCAACTCCCAACTCTTGCACTGCGAGCGTCACACGCAATCTCTAATGCAATGGTCAGCGCACAGGAACCTTTGTTTGGAGGAGTGAGGACCACCCAGCTCGAGTAACGTACACTTCTTAACGCTTGCAAAACCCGGCGTCTCCACCGGCAGGTTCGTTTTCGAAACGCAACCGACGCCTCATTCCATCATCCTCCGTCGTGCACGGGTACGATCTTGGAGCCGAGATGGGCCAAGAGGTTCGCGCTGGCGAGGAAACAGTTTGGTGGAGAAGATTTTTCAGTGCTACCATCAGTAGTGGAGCAGTTCTCTGAGATTGCGGTCATTAGATTTTTTTTTTGTATTTTTTAATCCAGCTGAAACTTTTTTGGTGCCTTCGGTATGTCCAAAGAAGCCATTTTGCATCATTCGTTTGTCCATACAAAAACGATGTATGAAAATTCAAAAATCTGTATCTTTTGAAGGAATTTTTTGGTCGATTTGGTGTCTTCGGCAAAGTTGTAGGTATGGATAAGGACTACACTGAAAAAATGATACACGGTAAAAAAATTGGTAACTTTTAATTTATTTTGATTTATTTTTTACTTGCTATCACTAAAACTTGATAGGCATAAAAACACTAATTTTATTTTTTTGTATTTTTTCATATGTTTTGTATTTTTTCATATGTTTTAGAGGACATCAAATGCCAACTTATCAGAAATTTCCAGAACGGGCAAAAAATCTTTAACCGAGTTATAATTTTTTGAATCAATACAGATTTTTTCAAAAAATCGAAATACTGGTCGCAAAATTTTTACAACTTCATTATTCGATGTACCAACGAATTCACAAAGGAAAGTGTTAGCTCTGCCGAGCTTCGGTGACCCATTTCTACGCAGGCTAGCCGTGCGCGAGGTACCTCAGCTTGAATCGACAAGCCCAGCCCTGAAGAACGTTTGCATCAATCGGATTCAAACGTTATTTAGAACTTCCGTATGTTTGTTAAATGGACAAAGACCCAGCACGTATTTAGTAAGCAGATTTTTAAATTTGTGTTTCGGATGGATCTCAACAAATTTCAGCTGACTTCTTTTAAAGATGTAGTTCCCGAACATAATCAGCTCCTCTTACCCTGCCTCTTTGTCGGTTGATAGAAAACATATAAAATACCAGATTTCACATCTTACAGTGATTTTTTTTCTTAACTAGATCATGTAAACAAAAAAAAACAACGCAGAATTTGTCACCAGAAACCAGTTCTTTTCATTCCTCCAGTTCCTCGTCTTGTCGCGTTTTCGTCACTTCCTTCTTGAGCCCCAAAAAATCATCATTGGAGTGCCGGAACTAATCAGCACTCCAAAACGTCCCTGAGCTCTTCTCGTTGAAACATAATAAAACTACATTTTCAAATTTGTATCATCAAGTTAAGCAAAGCAAAAAACAAGCAACAAAGACTCCACATTTTCCTTTTCCTCTATCTTGTCAAAACCACTTTTTACCAGTTTTTTTTTCATTTTCACAAATTCAATAAGCATTTAGAGGCAGCGATTGGCAGAGTTCGTTCGTTCGTATACACGTGCAGTGATTTTTTAACTTTAACGCAACGAAACAGCAATATTTGAAATGTGTAAAACAAATGTAAACATCACGATCACTCGTTTGACAATTTAGCCCTCAAGAAACGTAGCACTCGCGTACCACTGTCTTCGATCTATGGCTCTGCGTACCGCTATCATCAAACTGGCTTGCTTTTCCTGTCATGGCAACTAAAACATTTATCACAAGCCAACATTATTTTTACAATTTTCTACGCATATCACTTAATTTTTATTTAAATTAAACTTTTCCTTGCTAGCAAAACTTCTTCTTTAACAGATCTTGAAAGTTTTTTCTCAATCCGTAGCAAAATTCACCACCAATTCAATCAAAAATTCGGAGCACACTTCACAACAAACTTGTTGCCACCACAGACAAAGAGCCTTCTTATACGGTAAATTAACATCATTCCACAAAAAGTCTTCTATTTTTTCACATTTAACCCTCTAACACCTGTAGTTGCACCAATGCTCCATAATTCTTTTACTTGAAATTGTAATTTCTTTAGAACTAGGTATTCCGCTTGAATGTCAGGAATTCCCGGGAAATTTACAAATTTCCGGAGAAACGGGAAATACTTTTAGTTGGGAAATCCCGGGAATTCCCGAGAATTTTTTTCCCGGGACGGGAAATTGGACGCTCTAGTTTTGCGTCACACGAGTGTTAAAAAACAGTCAACTTTACTCTTTTCCAACTTTAACACACAACATAGGGAAAATTCTCACATGTTTGGGAGGTTAAGCACTAACTCCATTCAATTGGTGGAAACTTGCTTGCTCACCTCCAATTGAGGTATCTATCACTTAATATCAGTTGAAAACGCTCTTTTTGAGCTGTAATTAAACGTCAAAATGCAGATATGTCAAGATGCTTTCATGGTTGTGTAACATAAATGCCAAATATAGCAACGGATTACGAAAAGTTCATTTTGAAGTTTATTCAGACTTAAATGTAACATGCTTGTAGAACTGCAAACATTTGCAGACATGATGTTTCATTTCAGTTTGCTAAACATGATAACATAGTAGATTTGACCTTTGGCTTCGGCTGGGATTTCTCGTAAACAAGTTGTTTGTGTAGTTTGCCTTCGTGTTTTAAAAACCGAGAAAGAACATGTTGACGAAACAAGCACAGATAGTTCGAAAAATAGAAACAGCTTATGTTCAAGAGAAGTTTTAGCAAACTATTAGTGAACTTGGTAAAAACTAGATGACCGCAGACTTCTAATTGACGTTTAGGCCTGCTCATTCAACATAACCCCTCGTGGAAAGAAACAGACGCGCGCCCGGACTTGACATTTGGAGTGATCGAGGGTTCGATACTTGCCGTGAGGATTCTTCATCAAAAAGGAAAACTGAAAATGCAGCCACCGGGGGAACCAGCAGCAGAGTATATAGCTGCAAGCGATGTTGATTAGTACTCAAAAATTGATAAAAAATGTCTCCAAAAGCATAATAATGAAATTGAATGATTTTTTTGGTAGATATTTTTATTATTCATCGTATCCCTGTCAAAACTGATAAATCACAAAACTAGTAGTTAAAGTATCGTAAAGTGACATTACTCACAAATACAGTTTAAAATAAAGAAAAATATATTTAGAGCGAATACTTGGGACGTATATTATGAAAAGCCTCTGTAAATTTCTTGTCTGCCACGATATGTTCTTGGACGGTTCTCAAAACGTTTGCCTAACACCCTCCTGAATCTGAAAGACAGAATGTTGTTAAACGGTTCTAACGACGTTTTCCAACCCGGTTCAGAATCTTATAGTCAAGAGTTCTTATGACATGTTTATCAAACGTTCTCTATGCAAGGATGATTTGCATTTGCAAAACTAACTTAAACCACGCACATTTCTGACGGATAAAGAGATGTTCAACAACAGAAAAACGTGCGCTTTTTCCAGCGTTCAAGAGTCCTCAGGGACGTTGGGAAAACATAGTAAACGAGTTCAACAAGCAGTTCGGAAATCTCTTAACGAATAAAGTGTGCTACTTGGGTACAGTTATCGAAATGACAGTTGAAACGGTTTGTTATAACAAAGTTATATAATGGAGTTATAAAACTTTCACGAAACAAACAAATATTTAAAACTTTGATTTAAATTCCAGTCACTGTTTGAGTCAAGTTCTTTAGCTCACTGCTGTATAACAAAGCTGACAGCAGCATATTCGGAACACCCACAACATCAGAACACTTTTGAGGTAATTTGTCAATAGGATGCAAAATGCAACTTTTCTGTCGATCCTGCTATTTTCTGGACCTTTATTTGGACATTCTCTTGCTATTTCACTAGTAAAAGTAGAACTTTTCAAGCAAAAACCTGCCTTTCAAGACTATTTTGTCCAGAGCTAAGCAATTCTCTACGAAATCGGTCTTTTTTTTGTAATTTTAATGTTTGCATTTTTTAATCCGGTATGCCCAAAAAAGCCATTTTGCATCATTAGATTCTCCATATAATTTTCCATACAAATTTGGCAGCTGTCCATACAAAAATGATTTATGAAAATTCAAAAATCTGTATCTTTTGAAGGAATTTTTTGATCGTTTTGATGTATTCGGCAAAATTGTAGGTATGGATATGGACTACACTGATAAAAATGATACACGGTAAAACAATTTTTGGTGATTTTTTATTTAACTTTTTGTCACTAAAACTTGATTTGCAAAAAAAAAAACACTATTTTTAATTTTTTGTTATTTTTTGATAGGTTTTAGAGGACATTTGAAATGCCAACTTTTCAAAAATTTCAATAATTTTAAATCAAGACTAACATTTTAAAAGGGCAAAAACTTCAATATTACGCCCTTTTGAAATGTTTGTCTTGGTTTAAAAAAAAATAAAAGATTTTTTTCGAAGAGATCGGAAAATTTCACGAATGTTTCATATTTTCACATTGTAAATCGGACCATTAGTTGCTGAGATATCGACATTAGAAAATAGTGGGCTGTTAGGGTGAGACTTAGAAAACATCATTTTTTTCTGTTTCTAAACACTTGCATGGCAATATCTCAGCAGGGTCGTATCAACAAAATTCAAAAAAGCAAAATATAGAGAATTTTCTCAGCTTTTCAAAAATATTTTTTTTAAAAGGTGGCAAACATGTGCACTAATTTGAAAAAATTAAAAACTGCGACTATTTTCAAAAAAGTCACCTAAAAATGGATTAAACTTGAAAACGGTGCACTTTATCAAAATTTCACTGAAGTACTTTTTGATTGTAAATTTGATTTTACATCGAAAAATGAAGTTGAAAAATTTTTACGACCTAGGAGAAATATACCCATTTTAATCACCCTAAGCCGTTCGATCAATTCTAATCACTTTTGCAGTTTTCGGCTATTAAATCAACATTTTTTGATTTATCAACAATGGAGAGTTGCTTGCTCACTTTTACTTGAGCTATTTGTTACTTCGAAACAGTCAAAAACTTTTTATGAAAGCTGTAATTCATGACCAAAGTGCTGATAGGCCGATAATAGAAATTGGCTGAGAAAGGATATATTTCCCCTATATTTCGATTTTTTGAAAAAATCAGTGATTAAAAAATTTATAACTTGGTCAAAGATTTTTTGCACACCTGGAAATTTCTGAAAAGTTGGCATTTGATGTCCTCTAAAACATTACAAAAAATGAAAAAAATTAAAAATAGTGTTTTTTTGCAAATCAAGTTTTAGTGACAAAAAGTTAAATAAAAAGTAACATTTTTTTTTTATCTTGTATCATTTTTTTTCAGTTTAGTCCATATCCATACCTACAACTTTGCCGAAGACACCAAATCGATCAAAAATTTCCTTTAAAAGATACAGATTTTTGAATTTTCATAAATCATTTTTGTATGGACAGCTGCCAAATGTGTATGGAAAATTATATGGAGAATTTAATTATGCAAAATTGCTTCTTTGAGCATACCGAAGGCACCAAAAAAGTTTCAGTTGGATTAAAAAATACAAAAAAAATGGAATGATCGAAATCTGAGAGAACTGCTCAGCTGCAAATCACTGCCTCCAAATTGCCTGTTCCACGATTGTGGGATGTTAACTGATATTTTCACAAAAAAAGTTATCAGACCATTCATTAAACATTATTAAGCATGAGTTTTATTGTTTTCAGAAAGTGCAGTCATTATTTTGTAAAAAACAAATAATCTTGGAGAGAAAAAAACAGTTTCTTTAAACATTTTTTTTTTTGTTGAATCTCTTGTTGGCTAGCACAGTGTTGTCAATTACATTTGTACAACTAACTCTAATAACTTGCATCTTGTTCTGACAAGTTATACAACAGAAAAAAGGCCGATCGGTTATACAACCAGTTAGGAAATACGTTTATCTGTCAAAGTGTGTTGCTTGGGATACATGTCAATTGGAAATATTACGCAATGCATGTACAATTTTGTAAACATAAAATATTTCTCTATAAAAGTGCCAATAATTTCTAACTAGTTTAAACATTCTCCACTCTATCCTAGTTTTCTCTCAGGCGCACCATCACCCGCTGCCCATCAGTGTGTAGTGTGCCCATTCCTGCCAGCAGCAGTTTTCTAGTGCTGGTCAGCCGGAACCACCCTCCTTCCCTCGAGTCGTCCCGGTGCCTTTTCGCACTGGGCCCCCTTCCTCGTAAGATAGACGTCTTTGGCCCCGGCCAGCCTTGCCCATACGATGACCAACGCCGTGTGTGTGTGCATGTATATTTTCTCATTTTCCTTCCTAGATTTTATATTAAAATATAATACATAAAGACAAAAACCGAAAACTTGCAGGAGGGTGGCCAGAGTGGTCAGGGGGTGGTAACTGGACCCAAGATGAAGAAGGAAGGTGGCCTCACAACCTCAGCGATGGCAGAGATGAGAAATTTTAGAACGAACTTTTTCAATAAATAGTCAAAATTTCCCAAAATCTTCCAACACTGCCTTCAAATCTGAGATCGACCACACGGGAACACCCGGAACCCGACGACCAAAGGTAGGAATGTGACGCGAAACTAGCTTCTGGTGCATATCCTTAGCAGAAGAAGAGAACCGACTGCCCAGCAGCAGCAGGACTAAAAATCCATTTGCCTTCTTGCTGGGATGCTGGGCGCTTCTTTGCCGGATGACCAACGATGGGGTACACGTTTGCATATGAGCAGCAGCATTGGAGTGGGGGGGAGTTTGAGGTTTGGGAACCGCACAAAAGTTAGCCTGCAGAAGAAGGTTATTTTAAGAGTAGCTGGAAAATACAAAACTGTAGGGAATCCTGCGTCTCCATGGCGGTGGCCGCAGGATACGAGTGCAAGTTGCAAGTCCATGGTGATGTTTGGATTTCGCTGGAAGTTTAGTTTCCAGGATGAACGCATTCTGCACAATCTGTAACTGACTCGCTTATTCTTTGCTTTCTTGCTTTCTTGCTTTCTTACTGTCTTACTTTCTCGCTTTCTTGCTTTCTTGCTTTCTTGCTTTCTTGCTTTCTTGCTTTCTTACTTTCTTGCTTTCTTGCTTTCTCGCTTTCTCGCTTTCTTGCTTTCTTGCTTTCTTGCTTTCTTGCTTTCTTGCTTTCTTGCTTTCTTGCTTTCTTGCTTTCTTGCTTTCTTGCTTTCTTGCTTTCTTGCTTTCTTGCTTTCTTGCTTTCTTGCTTTCTTGCTTTCTTGCTTTCTTGCTTTCTTGCTTTCTTGCTTTCTTGCTTTCTTGCTTTCTTGCTTTCTTGCTTTCTTGTTTTCTTGCTTGCTAGCTTTCAGGTTTTCTTGCTTTCTTGCTCTTTTTTGCTCTTTCTTGCTCTTTCTTGCTCTTTCTTGCTCTTTCTTGCTCTTTCTTGTTTTTTTGCTTTTTCCTTTTTGCTTTTTGCTTTTTGCTTTTTGCTTTTTGCTTTTTGCTTTTTGCTTTTTGCTTTTTGCTTTTTGCTTTTTGCTTTTTGCTTTTGCTTTTTGCTTTTTTTTTTTTTGCTTTTTGCTTTTTTTTGCTTTTTGCTTTTTGCTTTTTGCTTTTGCTTTTTTTTTTTTTTTTTTGCTTTTGCTTTTTTTTTTGCTTTTGCTTTTTTTTTTTGCTTTTGCTTTTTGCTTTTGCTTTTTGCTTTTTTTTTTTTTTGCTTTTGCTTTTGCTTTTGCTTTTTGCTTTTGCTTTTTGCTTTTTTTTTTTGCTTTTTTTTTTTGCTTTTTGCTTTTTGCTTTTTTTTTTTTTTTGCTTTTTGCTTTTGCTTTTTTTTTTGCTTTTGCTTTGCTTTTTGCTTTTGCTTTTTGCTTTTTTTTTTTTTTGTTTTTTTTGCTTTTTTTTTTTTGCTTTTTGCTTTTTGCTTTTTTTTTTGCTTTTTGCTTTTTTTTTTTTGCTTTTGCTTTTTTTTTTTTTTTTGCTTTTTTTTTTTTGCTTTTTGCTTTTTTTTTTTTGCTTTTTGCTTTTTTTTGCTTTTTGCTTTTTGCTTTTGCTTTTGCTTTTGCTTTTTTTTTGCTTTTGCTTTTTGCTTTTTTTTTGCTTTTGCTTTTGCTTTTGCTTTTTGCTTTTTGCTTTTTTTTTTGCTTTTTTTTTTTTTTGCTTTTGCTTTTGCTTTTTGCTTTTTGCTTTTGCTTTTGCTTTTGCTTTTTTTTTTGCTTTTGCTTTTTGCTTTTGCTTTTTGCTTTTTGCTTTTTGCTTTTTGCTTTTGCTTTTTGCTTTTGCTTTTTTTTGCTTTTTGCTTTTTGCTTTTGCTTTTTGCTTTTGCTTTTTGCTTTTTGTTTTTTTTTTTTTGCTTTTGCTTTTGCTTTTGCTTTTGCTTTTGCTTTTGCTTTTGCTTTTTGCTTTTGCTTTTGCTTTTGCTTTTTGTTTTTGCTTTTGCTTTTTGCTTTTGCTTTTTGCTTTTGCTTTTGCTTTTGCTTTTTTTTTTTGCTTTTTGCTTTTGCTTTTTGCTTTTTTTTTTTTTTTTGCTTTTGCTTTTGCTTTTTGCTTTTTGCTTTTTTTTTTTTTTTTTTGCTTTTTGCTTTTGCTTTTTGCTTTTTGCTTTTTTTTTTTTTTTTTTTTGCTTTTTGCTTTTGCTTTTGCTTTTTTTTTGCTTTTGCTTTTGCTTTTTGCTTTTTGCTTTTAGCTTTTTGCTTTTGCTTTTGCTTTAGCTTTTGCTTTTGCTTTTTGCTTTTTGCTTTTTGCTTTTGCTTTTTGCTTTTGCTTTTGCTTTTGCTTTTTGCTTTTTTTTTTTTTTTGCTTTTGCTTTTTGCTTTTTGCTTTTTGCTTTTTGCTTTTTGCTTTTGCTTTTTGCTTTTTGCTTTTGCTTTTTGCTTTTTTTTTTGCTTTTTGCTTTTTGCTTTTGCTTTTGCTTTTTGCTTTTTGCTTTTTTTTTTTTTTTTTTGCTTTTTTTTTGCTTTTTGCTTTTTTTTTTGCTTTTGCTTTTTGCTTTTGCTTTTTGCTTTTTGCTTTTGCTTTTGCTTTTGCTTTTGCTTTTTGCTTTTTGCTTTTTTTTTTTTTTGCTTTTTTTTGCTTTTTGCTTTTGCTTTTTTTTTTTGCTTTTTTTTGCTTTTTGCTTTTGCTTTTGCTTTTTTTTGCTTTTTGCTTTTGCTTTTTGCTTTTGCTTTTGCTTTTTGCTTTTGCTTTTGCTTTTTGTTTTTGCTTTTTTTTTTTTTTTTTTTTGCTTTTTGCTTTTGTTTTTGCTTTTTGCTTTTGCTTTTTGCTTTTTGCTTTTGCTTTTTGCTTTTTTTTTTTTGCTTTTGCTTTTTGCTTTTGCTTTTTGCTTTTTGCTTTTTTTTTTTTTTTTTTTTTTTTTTTTTTTTTTTTTTTTTGCTTTTGCTTTTTGCTTTTTGCTTTTTGCTTTTTGCTTTTTGCTTTTTGCTTTTTGCTTTTTGCTTTTTGCTTTTTGCTTTTTGCTTTTTGCTTTTTGCTTTTTGCTATTGTTTTTAGTTTTTAGTACAATCGCACACTATTCAGATTTCCTCCCTTTAATTTAACTCAGCTCATGTTCCTTTACCCTCCAAAAAAGCTGCACACAAAACCGCCAGCAGACAAAGTCCAATTCAAAAACGATGCTGTCCCACTCCCTTCTTAGGTCGCTCAGACGACAACGCTGACCAATTTCCCCGTCGTCTGCTCGAACCACTTTACCACCACGTGCTAGCGCGCGATCTTACCCATATCCTTTAAGCTAAGAGGATTCAGACCAGAACACCGGCCAGCATCCTCCTCTAGCTCTGCGACATCTCTGACTGAACTGAAGAGTCTGTAGGGAGGAGAAGAAACAAACTTTCCAATCAAACAGCAGCCTCTAATGTTGTTATAACCTGAGGTATTGTTGAGTCCTGAACAGTCAGAACAAATTGTACCTCCTTCATCCCAGCTCCCCAGCGCTGCACCGTTGCCCGTAACGGTGCTCGCTGTCCGAAACGTCGTCGTGAAGAAGACAGCACATCGAAACCGATTTACGAAACTGGACATGTGGGACGGACGGACTCGTAGTGGATTTCCCGGGGACCACACATCCTTTCGCGGACCGTCGTCGTCGCGCTTCTCGCGCACCATGGCTCATCTGCATCCAATTTTCTGACCGTCGTCGTCGTCGTCCTGCAAGTCGTTGCACAACTTTTCCGCAAACTCTACAACGGAGAAACGACCACCCCCTTGCATCATCCTTCTTGGGATTGTTATGTGGAAATAGCGCGCGCAACCAAATCCCACCACCCCCTTGATGAGGAGACTGGGGCAACGAATGACCAAACCGTCAACCAACTGTCCGACAGCAACGTCTGGGAAAAGAAGGAGGACGTCGCTGCCGCCGCTTCCTTATGTGTGTGTGGCCCAGGCCTCTCGGAGTCACTCTTATTAATGCCACGCCATCGCACGATGTTCGGGGTTTCGAGGTGGTCCAAGGAGGCTGGAATCGGGTTGGTCGAGTAGGCGACGCGGTGCGGTTGACAAGACGGACGGATGTCCCGAGGAGCGTGAGATAACTAGAAAGGGATCAAGAAATGGCGAAAATTGATAAATCTTTAAATCGTCAAGTCTTGAAGTCGTCAAGACTTGAAGTCGTCAAGACTTGAAGTCGTCAAGACTTGAATTCGTCAAGACTTGAAGTCGTCAAGTCTTGAAGTCGTCAAGTCTTGAAGTCGTCAAGACTTGAAGTCGTCAAGACTTGAAGTCGTCAAGATTTGAAGTCGTCAAAACTTGAAGTCGTTTAGTCTTGAAGTCGTCAAGTCTTGAAGTCGTCAAGTCTTGAAGTCGTCAAGTCTTGAAGTCGTCAAACCTTGAAATCGTCAAGACTTGAAGTCGTCAAGACTTGAAGTCGTCAAGTCGTCAAGTCTTGAAGTCGTCAAGTCTTGAAGTCGTCAAGTCTTGAAGTCGTCAAGTCTTGAAGTGGTCAAATCTTGAAGTCGTCAAGACTTGAAATCGTCAAGTCATGAAGTCGTCAAGTCTTGAAGTCGTCAAGTCGTCAAGTCGTCAAGTCGTCAAGTCGTCAAGTCGTCAAGTCGTCAAGTCGTCAAGTCGTCAAGTCGTCAAGTCGCCAAGTCGTCAAGTCGTCAAGTCACCAAGTCGTCCAGTCACCAAGTCGTCAAGTCACCAAGTCGTCAAGTCTTGAAGTCGTCAGGTCGTCAAGTCGTCAAGTCTTGAAGTCGTCAAGTCTTGAAGTCATCAAGTCTTGAAGAGCCAAGTCGTCAAGTCGTCAAGTCACCAATTCATCAAGTCGTCAAGTCGTCAAGTCGTCAAGTCGTCAAGTCGTCAAGTCGTCAAGTCGTCAAGTCTTCATGTCGTCAAGTCGTCAAGTCGTCAAGTCGTCAAGTCACCAAGTCCTCAAGTCTTGAAGTCGTCAGGTCGTCAAGTCGTCAAGTCAACAAGTCGTCAAGTCGTCAAGTCATCAAGTCATCAAGTCGTCAAGTCGTCAAGTCAGCAATTCATCAAGTCGTCAAGTCAACAAGTCGTCAAGTCATCAAGTCGTCAAGTCGTCAAGTCGTCAAATCGTCAAGTTGTTCAAATGTAATGCTTTTCTTGCATATTTTCAGCACCCTCCAGTATTGCAGTTTCTGTTTTCATTTTCGGGTCTCCTAAAGTATTTCTAAGCTATCATTTTTAAAACGACTTTCTCAGCCAAAACAAACAAAAGCATCCGTTACGGTATCCCGCGGCACTCGGACTAAAATACATTCAACCAATCTAACCCTTTCTCGTCATTTTACCATGCAACGGCAAACGGAGCATATCTACAGGAGTTTCGTCCGAGTTTTCTCCTCGGACATAATCATCGTCGCCGCCGTAGACGTCTTTTCGCAACGGACGCCACCCTCGGTTCCGACCATTCCGGAACGACGAAGTCAAGTAAGCGCCCCTGCTGGTGTCCATTTCGCCGTTGCACATCTTCCTCAAACTTCTGCTACTGCTACTAACTGGCCACCCGCCGCACGCGCCACTGCCCTCTCGGAATCAAAGGCAAGAGGAAAAATATTATTTGTTGTGATGTACATGCATGTTCAGGAAAAATATCCCCCACCTCCCCCTATAGGAAGCGCCCAACTCCAAAAGTCCGAGGCATAACTTCCCAACGGGATGAGGCCCTTCCAATGAGACTCCAAAGTCGACCGAGCGGACACGGTCAAAGCGCACTTTCTTTTGCCTGACGGATCTCGTCCTGGTGGCTTCTCGGACGGCGTCGTCAACCGGCCAGCGGTTGGTGTGTTTATCTCTGCGCCCGTCTCCAGAGTGGGAGACCCAGGACTCGCCGCACATGGAGATTTGCTTCTTGTCGGGTGGGGGTCATGGGCGTTACCGAGGTGAAGTTGTGGCGATTTATAAAATTTAATTTTTGGCTTAAAAATGAATTGTTTCAAGTACATCAAATTTTCAATTTCCGCAGAGTTATCATACTAAAACTAAACAAACACTAGTTTCAGTAACTCAGTAATTTTTGAGTAGGCCAAACACACGGATGTCAATCCAAAATGGGAACACACACTTAACTACAAATGCGCAATTCGCTGAGATTTCGGCCATCCGATTTGTTTGCATTTTGTTTTTATCTGGCTGAAAATTTTGGAGGCCTTTTTTAGCACAGCGAAGCCATTGTGCAAAATCAGTTTTTCAATTTGGCAGCTGTCTAAAATCTCAGTCGACCCCGTAGTCGCTGGTCGGCAGTTGGATTCGCAATCCACAGGTCTTCGGTTCGAATCCTGGATGGAACCAAGTGAAAACAAAAAATGTTTGAGTGCTCTCTATCAAACGCACACTTTTTTATTATTTCTTTTTTCAATCGTTTCTGTTGTTTCTTCTCTTCAAAAAATTCGAGACTGGGTGAAACAGCTTTGAAAAAAAGTGAGACCGTTGCAAAAAGCAGGGCTACGGAGTCGGGTCATATTACAAGCGACTCCGACTCCGACTCCGACTCTGGCTTTCTGGGATTAGCCGACTCCGACTCCAACTCCGGCCCACCAATTCTAGCCGATTCCGACTCCAGCTTTCAAAAAATGGTTGGCTCCGACTCCGACTCCACATATTTTTAAATATTTCAAAAGTTAGTTTACTATTATTTCGAAAAATTGATAAATAGGATTATTTAAAAACTCTTTAAGTGGAAAAAAAAACAGGAAAAAAGTTTCAAGTTGCACAAGTTTAAGACGTTATAGAAACAGAAATAAAAAAACGCTAGTTTTGAGGGCATTTTCAGAAGAACAGTTTGGTAAGTAAATTTGGATTTATTTACTTAACCTCAAATTTTCATTAAATTGATTAAAAGCTAAAATATTAAATTGTTATTTTTTTAATGATCATTAAAAGAAAGCTGGCCTTAATGATTGATTTAACATATAAATTCAATTTGCTCATTTATAAGAAGCACAGTGACTATCATAGGTGACTATAGTCACCTTGTATTTTTAAATAACAATTTTAAACGAAACTATTTTTAAAGCCCCATTGAAATTTTTAAGACGTACATGGACATCACGCCAAGACTGAAGAAGTTTATTATTACAAATCAATGTATCTAAAAAAATCTTCGTGGTAGGAATGCTTAAGGCGTCCTTTTCAAATATCCGTGACCTAGAAAATATTTTAACTCGGAATTTTGGATTTAATTGAATTTTAAATTTTTTATATGTTTCAAAGGAGGCGCGCGATACTTCTTGCAACTTCACCTAAAATGAAGCTTTATGAATGGTCGTGCGCCTTCATGAAAATATATGAAAAAAACTTAGAATTGGATAAAAAACAAAAATCCACAGGGTAAATATTTTCTAGGTCACGGATATTTTTTTATCTTGAAATCCTGTCCTATCCTGAAATCTTGAGATTTGTTCAACGATAATTTGCAACAATATCAAAAAAGTTTGCCTAAGGATCAACAAAGTTATAAACAAAATGCGCATGTTGAGTTCCATGTAATAGATTGTTATAATCGTTGAATATTTGTTGGAAGAGTGAGTGATTTTTTTGTTTTCTATTTCCATAAATAGTGATTATTATTTATATTTTTTTATGTACCTCGTAACTTTTTTCCTGAACATTGATTTACTTAAAACCACCAAGACATTCGCTATCGGAGTATAAGATGACTATGTGTGTACTTTTTCAGAAAGAACTAGATTAAATTTGGTCAAATTTAAGTTTAAATTGTAAATATTGGCAAAACGATTCAGTCAAAAATCAATGAAATATTTCTGACTACAAAAAATAAAAAAAATACATAATATTTGTTGAATTGAAGATAACAGCGACTCCGACTCCAACTCCGGGTAATCAGAAATTTTTAGCTCCGACTCGAACTCCGGAACTTTCGGACCGAGCCACGTAGCCCAGTGGTAACGCTTCCGCCTCGTAAGCGGTAGATCGGGGTTCAAATCCCGGCTCGGACCAACACAACTGGTGATCTTTTCCCTTCTGGAATCGATTGCTTAGTAGAGGGAAGGTAGTGTATCGTCACAAACTGGACCTTATCACGACACCTTAGGGAGGCGACCTATGGAATGTTAACATTAACCTTAACATGTTAACATTAAGTTGAGAATGAAACTGCCACTGAATCCGCTTTGTAAATGCCGGCCCCGATACTCTTCAAGGGTGTTCCCCTCAGGAACAGGGAAAGATTTACTTTTACTCGAACTCCGACTCCAGCTAATAAAATTTAGCCGACTCCAGCTCCGGCTCCGACTCCAGTTGTTCGAGTTTTTACGACTCCGACTCCAGGCTTCCCAAAAAGACCCGACTCCACCGACTCCGACTCCGACTCCACAGCCCTGGTTTTAAGTATTAAAATTCAGTTTTGACCAATTCCTTATATATTTGTTTTATTTTATCAATATCGTGTTCCTCGGAAAAATTACAGAATAATCAATGTAAACCTCAAACTAAAATAAACTATTGGCGAGATACAGCAATTTTCAGGAAAAAATTTTGATTTTGAACAGCACTCGGAAGTATATGGTGTACTTTTCAACAAAAAGGGATGAATCCCGCATTTCGGATTTGAAATTCAAAGGACAGAGTGCTGCGCAAAATCAAACTTTTTTCAGCAAAATTGCTGTATCTCACCAATAGTTTATTTTAGTTTGAGTTTCACATTGATTATTATGTAAAATTGTCCGGGAAACATGATGGTGGTAAAATAAAACAAATGAAAATATAAGGAATTGGTCAAAACTGAATTTAAACGTTTAAATATAATATAAGTGGGCATTTGAGGGTTACAATTTTATTTTTATCGAATTCCTTGGACAATTTTCTATAAAATGCAACCTCAAGAATGTCTTTTGCTCAAATAGTTGCAAAGTTATGATTTAAAGGAAAAAAAATATTTAGAAAATCATCAAAAAAGAGGGCGGTGCCAAAATAGAGGGATGGTCCAATCAGCACCAAACTTGGGATTTCTGTTAACTATCGAAAGATGAACCCTCCCTCCAAGTTTGGTCCAAATCGGTGAAGGTCGAGTCATAAACATAATCTCGAGTCATAAACATATATCTTGATTCAGAAAGAAATCGAAGATAACTTTCAAAACTGTGATTGTTTGATATATTTTATTTTGGTTCCGATTGTATTGTAATTGTTTTTGTCGCTTGCATATGAATACATTATAACATTAATATTCAAAGTTCATTGGTCGTTGCAAGTTTTTTAAAGTAATTTCCTCAACACAACAATATACTTGAAAAAATCAATGAGGCTTGATAAAATATATTGAAATTTTGAAATATTTTACAAAATATTTTGAAATGTTTTTAAAAAGAAACAAAATTAGGAAAATGCAGAAGAATATTCATATAAATCAAATTGTTTTCAATTGGTTATTCATCGATTTTTTCAAACAATTAAACAATTTTAATCACAATAACATTTTAAAAAGAAAAACTTTAATTTGAAGAAAATACAGTGAAAATATTTGATTTCGGTTCGGTTTTCTTCAGCCTTCGATTGGAATGGGTCGTCAAAATTAAAACGTCAAAAGACTTGGCGCGTTTGTTTTTTGATGGCGCTTGCTAATTATTTACATGATTCGGGATTATTTAAGTGAGTGACCAACTAACGTGCAAAAGAACATGTTGCCGAAAGTTGGGGGCAGTTTTGTATCGAAAGCGCCGTGAAAAAGTAAGCGAAAGTGAAAAGTTGTTTTTGGCGATATTCATTAAGCGGTTGAGGGTTTCTCGCGTGTGTCACTGTGTGTGCGAACAAAATGATGAGAAATGGTCTCGCAAAATATAAATTATGATCAAAAGTGCATTAAATTTGATCTTTTTGGTCAGTAAGTGGCATATATTTGCGTGCTTACTTGAGGCGGTTCTGTTGCTGGTAAGTTTATAGCCTAAAAAGTATTTTTGGAGTTTTAATCAAGCATCAAACTCTCCATATGACGAAGATAGGTGTTTGATTGGGAAGGGTATATTTCCCCTACGTTTGAATTGAGAAACAATATGCAACTCGTTACAAAATTCGAATTATTCATATTAATGAAGTAGTAGTCATATTAGTCATATTACACCCACAGTTGGGCAGCGCCACCCGAGAGAATAAAGAACACGATCTGATAGTATAAAGGTACTATGAACGGACACAGAGGATAAATCCCGAGATTGACGAGAGAGTTATTCTCATGGGTTTATTTTCAAAACAGTTCATCAACCAAAAAAAAAGTGCCGATATCGAGACTCGAACCCAAGTCCTATGCAACCAAATTTCGATGACTATGGTCATCGGCAAGGTCATTTGGCAATATAAGCTATTCAATGGGATGAACTGTTTCAATGAACAAATGAACACAATTTCGTGTTGGTTCATCCGCGAGAGGTTTATTCTTGCATTAAATTTTCTCTCGGTTTTCTACTTTGGGTGTCATAATTAATTTATATGATAAGGAATCAAAATTAATTTAAAATATGTACCTACTCAAAATCATTCTATTTCCCCACCAATGCCATGCCATCTCATCCTGCTGACCATCGCCAACGACGACGCCGACGACGATGAGAACGTTTGTTCTGCTGATGGCATTGGCGACTACGACGACGAGGGCTATTATAAAACGACCATGGTAAACTTTCTTCCAGCAAAACCCATCTCTGCATTGGTCAGAGTTGCATCCACCCTACCCCACACATACACACACGTGGATGAGTGTATGTCCTCCCAACCTCCCTCTCTTAAATATATGGCCCAGCTGACCACCACTTCTTCCTCCGTAGACCGTTGTTGCGTCGGCTTGCCGGACCTTCTTCCGTGGAGACTTTGACGAGGTGAAGTTGGTGGCGTCCTGGCCCAAGATGAAGAAGAGTGCATCGAGATTGCATTTCGCTTCCCCGACGACGGTGTCCAACGGTCCAGGTCAGGTCCCCAAAAAGGAAGAATTCTCCGCACAAGATGTGGGCAGATTGGAGAAATTGGTACTCGTCCTGCTGCTGCTGTTGAGGAGTGCATCATGGAACACGATGAGTCCGGTCAAGATATGCAAGACGCACTCGACGACGACGGTGAACCTCCGGGGTCCGAGAGGTGCCTAATTCGACGGAGGTTGGGGTGGGGGGGGGGAAGGGACTTGATTAAAGAAGTTTGGTCAACCGGCTATGCTCTGGTTGTTTTTCACCCGACGACATTTGGCCAAATAAGGATGCGTCGTCGTCGTCGTACATGCGTCACCTTCATCTTCCGGAATGGTCCTCTGGAGATGGTTCGGTAGGCATACTCCCGATGCCTACCGGCACACGGGCGAACGGAACGTCAAGTGCGGAACCGGTGCAATTTACAGAAGGCTTTGCTCGTCTTGTTGGGAAGAATCTAGTAGAAGGTACTTGTTTTCTGTTTATCGATCGAATTTCTGGGGATTTGAGCGCTTTGAGATCTAATCCGCATCTGGAATTGTACAAATCTTTAGATTTTTAATAGCAGTTTATTCTTGCTTGTATACGTCATCCATAAAGTACGTCACGCTCTAGTGGGGGGGGGGGGAGAGGGGGTTTCCACAAGCGTGACAAAGTGTGACAAGGGGGGAGGGGGATGTAAGGACGTGACGTCACGCTAGACTATTTCTTGAATACTGAAAAAACAGTCAAAGAATATATTTAAAAAAAGATCAATGTTTGATAAACTTTACTCATAAATCAAACACGATACAAAATTCCAAGAAACAGTTTTTTTGATGATCGAATCATCAGATTTTCATTAAAAAAAAATAAAGTGATTTTTATCACTACAACATTCAACAAAATAATAATGCATCCTAAAACCTGTAAAAATTGAAAACTTTCTCGAATTAAAAATTAAAAAATATTTTTTAAAGGTTTAAAATGGATGAAAATAACCATATTTGTGTATGTTTCTCTTGTGAAATTGTCTCAGAAACACGAATATGATAAAATTATCACCAGAAAATGGGATCTAAGGGGTCCCTAGAAAAAAATTTTACAA
Organism: Culex quinquefasciatus; assembly: GCF_015732765.1. Lineage (NCBI taxonomy): Eukaryota > Metazoa > Arthropoda > Insecta > Diptera > Culicidae > Culex > Culex quinquefasciatus. The sequence goes on from NC_051861.1 coordinate 36,444,731, forward strand.
ACAAAAAAATCACTAAAAGTAAAAGTGTCTATTTAATTTGTTAAACTGCCTTACCCAAAGCGTTCTCAGTCTCAAATGGTAGTCCCAAATGTCCCCTATAAGCTGCAGGTCGAACCGATGGAAAACTTTTTTATGTGAGCTTGAAAATTATGCTATTTTACCACTTAAATGCCAATAACTCCCATTAGATCAGGGATGCCAGATGGTTTTTTAAAATGTCTGTAAAAAAAGTCTGTGTATGTCTGTGCACTTGTCTAAAATTCAAATATATCAATTTACAATCATTGAAATCCATCAGCAATTGCGTTTTTATGCATTTGAGAACTAACTAAATATGTTTTGGTTAAAAATTTTACAAAATATTAATTTAATGAAGTTTTTTAAAAGTCTGTGTACCTCCAAAAATGTCTGACACAAGCCCAAATGTCTGTGAAACACAGACAAATCTGTGCATCTGGCATGCTTGCATTAGATTTAACCAATTGGGATGTTTCTCCCTGCATTTTGTTGCATTTAAGCCCTTTCAGATGCATTTTAAATTTTGAAATTAAATTGAATTTTGCCTTAGTTATAGCCTTTTTAAGATTTTTGACGTTTTTGAACGTTTAAACTTTGTGTTCCGATTTGCCCCACTTCCCGTAAACGTAGAGTGCTCATATTTTGGCAAGATGCTAGTTTGATATGTACAAACAACACCTGCAAATTTCAGGCAGATTGGTGAGGTCGATGCGAGATGGGTTGCTAGTGGACTTGCTCTTTAAAACACATTAGCTTAACTGTTTTATCACTAAAAGTTGAATTCTCAAAAGTTTTACTTAATGATTTTGGATTTGGCACAGAGAAGTATGGGCAAAAGTTTTAGTTTTAGGCCATTGCAAAATTTATAAATGAAATTTTTAAAACTTTGCCCCCCGCCTATCTTGAAAATTTCTTTCAATATCACTTAAGTCAGCGATTCTCAACGGGTCGGTGAACTTTCTGTGAAAAGTTCATTTTTAGAGCAGGTGAGGAAGGCAAAATGACTAAAAAATATGTGAATATATTGTTTAACGTTTATTTAATATTTTTAATTAGAGCTCTGCGAAATCGGCCCAACTCGATCATTTTTATTTTTTGTGTGTTTTTTTATTTGGCTCATACTTTGCGAGAGCCTTCCCTATGACCAAAAAAGCTATTTTGTGTCATTGGTCGGGCCAAACATTCAATATTACGCCCATTTGAAATGTTAGTCTTGATTTAAATTTTTTGAAAATATTTTTTTCGAAAAGACCGGAAAATTTTACGAATGTTTCATGTTTTAACATTGTAAATCGGACCTATAGTTGCTGAGATATCTACATTAGAAAATGGTGGGTTGTTTGGGTGAGAGAAAACATCAATTTTCCAGTTTTTTAACCTTTGCATGGCAATATCTCAGCAACTAAGGGTCGTATCAACAAAGTTCAATAAAGCAAAATATAGAGAATTTTCTCAGCTTTTCAAAAATATTTTTTTCAATAGTGGGCAAACAAGCGCACTATTTAAAAAAAAATGAAAAGCTGCGACTATTTTCAAAAAAGTTAATTAAAAATGGTTATAACTTGGAAACGGTGCACTTTATCAAAAATTTACTAAAGTACTTTTTGATTGCAAATTCGATTTTACATCGAAAAATGCAGTTGAAACATTTTTGCGACCAATATTTCGATTTTTTGAAAAAATCTGTATTGATTCAAAAATACATAACTCGATCAAAGATTTTTTGCCCATTCTGGAAATTTCTGAAAAGTTGGCATTTTATGTCCTCTGAAACATATAAAAAAATAAAAAAAAAATAAAATAGTGTTTTTTTGCAAATCAAGTTTTAGTGACAAAAAGTTAAATTAAAAATCACCATTTTTTATCGTGTATCATTTTTTTTCAGTGTAGTCCATATCCATACCTACAACTTTGCCGAAGACACCAAATCGATCAAAAAATTCCTTCAAAAGATACAGATTTTTGAATTTTCACATATCATTTTTGTATGGACAGCTGCCAAATTTGTATTGAAAATTATATGGACAAACTAATGATGCAAAATGGCTTCTTTGGGCATAACGAAGGCACCAAAAAAGTTTCAGCCGGATTAAAAAATACAAAAATTAAAATTAAAGAAAAAAGACCGATTCCGTAGAGAACTGCTCTAGTGACTTTGAGTGACCATTTCTAAAAAAAAATTTTTTTTGAAAAGTTTAAATAATTTGCTACAAATTTGCCTCAGCCTAAGAGCTTTTGAAGGTTGGACCTCTGGTTGCTGAGATACAGCGGCCTAAGGATTAAGAAACGGGAAAATTGAAGTTTTTTTAGTCTTAACCAAGCAACCCTCTTTTTTTATAATGTCGATATCTCCGCAACTAATTGTCCCATTTTCAATGTTAATATATGAAACATTCGTGAAATTTTCTGATATTTTCGAAAACAATATTCAGAAATTATTTGATTAATTTAATCAAGACAAACATTTAAAAAAGACGAAAAAAAACTTGGAAATTTTTTTTCATCGTCCTTAATAAAAGGGAAAACTCTCAAAATGTGACGACCATTAGGAATAGATAAAAAAAATAAAAATTTAAAAACATCTCGAAACATTCAAGCATAAATAATTTGTCTAGTTTTTAGGAACAGCTTTTGAGTGAAAGAATGGAGAATGTCACAAAAATATTTCAACCATCAAGAATAGATCATTTAAAAAAAAAATGGAAAATCTCTCACAACATGTTTAGAAGTCAGACTTAAAAAAAACTGCTCATCCTTGAAAGAATGAAAACTGATAGAAAAAATATGAGTTGTTTGTAAGAACGTAAATTTTACAAAGATAATTAAGAAATCTGACTACTTCTGCACATGATTGAATGATAAATAAAAACTAACTTAATCCACCTATGTGGTTGATGCCTTCCTCACTTTTTACCAACAACGGGTAATATTAGTGGTTTGGACACATATTTCAGCTATTTTTTTAGATCCAGAAAAATAAGCACACAGATATAACTTAAGTGGTCATAACTCGAGGCAGGGTTGCCAGATAAGCAATGTTGTGGACTCGTTGGAAAGGGTTTTCGATTACTTAACCAACGATGGGTCGGATGAAGGATCCGGACATCGTTTGCATACATTTAATTGAGATCCGGCTTCAAAAAAGTACATAAATATCACTTAAGTGGTCATAACTCGAGACAGGGTTGCCAGATCTTCAATGTTTTGGACTCATTGGAAAGGCCTTTCAATTGCCTAACCAACGATGGGTCGGATGATGGATCCGGACATCGTTTAAATACAGTTAAATGAGATCCGGATATATGTGAAAACACATTTTTATACATAACTTTTGAACTAGTTATCGAAACTTCAAACAATTCAATAGCGATGTATGGGACTCTATACCAAGTCGATTGCAACTGGTTCGGTTCAGCCAGTGCTGAGAAAACTCAGTGAGAATTTTGGTTACATACATACATACACACACATACACACACATACACACACATACACACACATACACACACATACACACACAGACATTTGTTCAGTTTTCAATTCTGAGTCGATATGTATACATGAAGGTGGGTCTTCGAGCTTTTAATGAAAAGTTCATTTTTAGAGCAGGATTATAGCCTTACCTCAGTGAGGAAGGCAAAAAATATAATTAACATTTTTTAAATTTTGTTTCATTTTTTCAACATTCGATTATCCCCGCACATCCCCGTTACCATTTAATTCAAATTTGAGTGTTACCAAATGCATGTTCTCAATATTTCTATAGAGGAGAAAAACAACTCGCGACAAAATTTTGAGGCTAGAAATTTTCACAGGTATGATTGTCATAAAGTATTCGCCTCCTTTTCTTTCGTGACGTCAGAAATGAGCTCAAGTCACTCAAAGTTCATTTTGTGAGTGACTTCAACTGTTTGGCCTTGTTTGACAGCCACTCTGTCCCCAGTTTTCTGTGGGAGAGAAAATGAGGCAAATAATTTATGAAAATCATACCTGTCAAAATGCATTGCCTCAAAATTTTGTCCCGAGTTGCTTTTTTCCTCTATTGACAATCTGTCCGCCATCTTGGATTATAGATTAGCTTATCACTTTAAATCATTATAGCCTAACTATCCGAAACAACAAAAAACATGATTCGATTATCCGAAGTGAAGAGTATCTGAGTCTGAACTACATAATGTCGTAATGTATTACTTTTCGATAAAAGTGCTGAAAAGTTAAACTTTCTAGCACTCAAATGAGAGCTGTAACGAACTTTCTAGCTCTATGAATGTTTTCCTTGTGATCTTCTTGTGATTGAAGTATCAACGGACTTATATTTTTTACGTTTTTTTAAATCATTTTTTAAAGAAATATATTGACCCTTGAAATCCACCAATTCAGAACACTTTTTTAAGGGATGTAAACAAATTTTGGTTTTCTCCAACAGCTGCCATACTTTTTTTTACAAATAGGTAATGTCTTTTTACACACTTAAACCAATTAAACAGAAGCTTAGTTATGTTTTATGAATGATCTGAATCAGGGCTGCGGAGTCGGGTCATATTTCAAGCGACTCCGACTCCGGCTTCTTGAGTTAAGCCGACTCCGACTCCGACTCCGACTCCGGCTTCAGCTTTCCACAAATTGTTGACTCCGGCTCCGACTCCGACACCTAATCTGTATTTTAAATATTAAGAAAAAAAGCATTTTCAGCACAACAATTTTCTGAGTAAATTTGAGTTTTGTTGTTTGAAAAATTGGAACATTTTCTTTAACTACTTCAAATTTACATTCATTTTTTTAAGTTAATAAGCTAGCTCCACTAATTTTCAATTGTTTTTTTTTTTCAACAAGTTTGTCAGTTGTGCAGATTTCACAAAATTTAACTGAATTCAGTAATGAGAAATTGGTGTGCAGAAACTATCAAACAATTTTCAAATTAACTATTTTTTAAAGCTTTTTTGAATTTATTTAAGAAGACGTACATGGACATTGTTTCTCCTGTCTCGTCAGAGGCGCTGGAGCAGAAATCCCACGTTAGAGGAAGGCCGTGCCCCGGGGGGCGTAGTGCCAATAGTTTCGTTTTTTTTACATGGACATTGTGTGATCCAGCTCAGTACACACTTTAAACATACAAATCATGAGAAAATTATAATATTTGAAAATAAATTAAATTATATCAATTATATCACCCCCATTTTGTTGAAATTTTGGAGTTGCAAAATGTGCAAAAGTCTTGAACATTTTCTGATGAAAAATTAACATTTAGCAATTCCAAAATTTTAACAATTATTTGAATTGGAAAAAATGTGATATGTCTGTTCAAAAAAAAAAAATTCTGGATCCAATCAATTAGGCTTCCTTATATATGCCATCATTAAAATCGCAATTCTTTTAACTAGAAGCAGCTAATTTCTCGCATAAAACTGTTTTCAAAAACCCCAAAAGCGCCCCAAAGCCCCCACCCAGTCAGTTCCGCATTCCAATTTTCCTGCAAATCAGCACCATTCTCGGTTCCGTTGTAGTTTTCCCAGCTCCGAACCAAATCTAATCATTATTATTATCGTCAAAAGCACACGAAAGCCCCCTTCCTCGCACTGGAACCATTTTCGCCGCCAATCTCGTTGCAAACACTTCCCGCCCAACTTTCACTTGGGGCCCCGGTCAAACCCAAACTCATCGGCACGCATCGACCTCAAACGGGGGCACACTGATGGGTTCAAAGAAGTTGCCGGCGAGCCTCGAATTTCATTGAATCAGCATAGAAATTTATCTAGGAATATTTACATTTTACCAATCTCTCCCCGAAACTAACCCTTCACTTCATATTAAAGAGGAAGGGGGAAGGGGGGGGGGGGGAGAGTCCCGTTTTAATATACGTTTTGGGTGGAAAAAAAACAACGACCGGTGGAGCATAATTTTCCAGTTCCGCTTTTTCCCCGATGTCGAGGGGGGTGAGAAGTAGTGGAAAGGATTCCCTAGTTGAGGAAAAAGTAACCACACAAGAAGAGCAAGGAGATGATGATGAAGAAGAAGGGTCCACTTGTTTTTATCCCACCGAAACCAGCAGCTTCGGGGAAGCTATACGTTTGCAACAACGTGTGGGTATAGATTGAAAAAGATTTCCATCCCTGAAAATTATAAAATTTTAATATTAATCCAGCGTACACGCACGGTTTCAATTCGGCAACACCGTTGAAAATGTTTCTGCGAATTTTATTTAGCAAGATTTACCGTCTGTGGGTTGAAAAACAATAAATCTCTCGTAATTTCTTAATAAAAAAAATAAAAATAAAACTTCGAAAATCTTGTAACGTAAATTGTTCTTAAATAGTTAACTATCATTTTCCCAAAATATGGTAAAATTTGACGAGCTCTACGTTAAATGTCAATCGTTTGAAAATTGACCCAATGTCACCCTTAAGAGGAGGTGACATTGGGTCAAATGAAACAAAAATAATGCTCAGTGTTTCTTGTTCAAGGGAATCGTATTGACATGCTGTAATGTTTGAAGCAGGGCTGTGGAGTCGGAGTCGGAGTCGGTGGAGTCGGGTCTTTTTGGGGAACTGGAGTCGGAGTCGGAGTCGGAGTCGTCAAAACTCGAACAGCTGGAGTCGGAGTCGGAGCCGGAGTCGGCTAAATTTTATGAGCTGGAGTCGGAGTCGGAGCCGAATATTTCTGATAACCCGGAGTCAGAGTCGGAGCCGGAGTTATCTTAAATTCAGCAAAAAATATGTTTTTTTTATTGTTCAGTATTTCCTATATAACAGCCTAATTTACAAAACAACTTATAATTTCAATTGACTTGTCAGATTCCATTATGTATTTGAAGCTTTTTATTGTGATTGAAAAGCTCTAATTGTGTTATTACACTATAATCACTAAATGATAACCTCTTACCCAAGTATGTAGTATCATAATTCAAAAAATAATAAAAAAATATTGGTTATGTAGTCAGACTATTTTTATGTGCCCTTTCAATTCAAATTTGATCAAATTTCATCCAGTTGTTTCTGAAAAAAGTACACACAAAGTCACCTTTTACCCCGATAGTGAATGTCTTAGAGGTTTTAAGTTAAATCATTTTTTAGGAAATAATTACGAGGTACATAAAAAGATTAAAAATAATAATCACTGTTTTTGCAAATCGAAAAAAGTCACGGACAGTTTAACTTTTGTAACAAATAATCAACGATAATAACAATTTCTTACTTGGAACTCAACATGCGCATTTTGTTTATAACTGAGTACAAGAAAATCAAAGTGTTGCATTTAAAATAATTTAAACTAACAAAAAATGTCAAAAGAAGTTGCAACAAATTTGAAATAATCATTGATTGTTGATGTTGGTGTTTATTTTAGGTACAAAAATGAATTAATAAAAAAATGCATAGAATAAAATAGAGGATTTTAATTTAATTTTCAAATATTATAAATAAAAAACACAGAATCAAAATATTATCAACTGGTACGAATTTTCTCATACTGTATGTCTTACGCCAATATGACGGAAGGTGATAATCATTGCAAATCAATGTACCTTAAAAAAATGAAATATTTGTGACCTAGAAAATATTTTACTTTTGGATATTTGTTTTTTATTATATTTTAAATTTTTTCATATATTTTGATGGAGGCGCAAGATCATCCATAAAGCTTCGTTTTAGGTGAAGATTCACGAAGTATTGTGCACCTGAAAAATTTCCAGGTTAATTTTTTTTCATGTCACATATATTTGAAAGGGACATCTAAAGCGTCCTATCTACGAAGAAATTGTTTAGTTTTATTGATTTGCAATAATAATCTCCCTCAGCCATGTCGTGATGTCCATGTACATATTAAAAAAAAAAGTTTCGTTTAAAATTGCCATTTAAAAAACAAGGTGCCTGTCACTGTGCTTCTTACAAATGTCAGCCTGAAAGTGAGCAAATTGAATTTTAATGTTCAATAGATCATTAAGGCCAGATTTCTTTTAGTTATTCAATCAAAAATAACAATTTGATGATTAAATTTATTGGCTTTGAAAAAAATATGTTCAAATTTCAGGTTAGGCAAGTAAATCCAAATTTACTTACAAAACTGTTCTTCTCAAAATGCCTCTAAAACTGAAGATATTTTTTGATTTCCGTAACGTATAAAACTTGTAACATAGATACTTTTTTCCGTTTATTTACTTTACTTTACTTTTACTTAACTTATTTTTCTTGAGAAAAACATGACGCTTAGAGAGTATTTAAATAATCCTATTTATCAATGTTTTAAAAATAATTAACTAATAATAGTTAACTAACTTTTGAAACATTTAAAAACATGTGGAGTCGGAGTCTGAGTCGGAGTCGGAGCCAACCATTTGTTGAAAGCTGGAGTCGGAGTCGGAGTCGGAGTCGGAGTCGGAGTCGGCTAGAGTTGGTAGGCCGGAGTCGGAGTCGGAGTCGGAGCCAACCATTTGTTCAAAGCCGGAGCCGGAGTCGGAGTCGGAGTCAGCTAATCTGAGAAAGCCGGAGTCGGAGTCGGAGTCGTTTGAAATATGATCCGACTCCGCAGCCCTGGTTTAAAGTAGAGATTTTCAAACATTCAGGTACTTTTCAAGCAATACAGACAAACATTTAAAAAAAATATTTTTCAAGGGGTAATTTTAGGCCAAAAACATACCTCAACTGTCATAATGACAGCATTTTTTAAAAAACGATACTTAGTCATCTTAAGATGTCCCCTACACAACCCTTTCAACAGAATTTAGTTTAATTGAGAATAACCTGAAAAATGGTGAAATCTGCAATTTGCTACCAAAATCGGAAAATCATCAATTCCCCCTAATGTTGGCACGAAAATCAGGAGGCAAAAAAAATTTATTTTCACAAAACTATTTCATTGGAATTTTAAGTGTAATAAGCTGAAATCAATTTTGAATGCATTCCCCTTGCGTTTAGAATTATTTTTAAGCATGTTTGGGTTGATTAAAAAATCTTTTAACCTTTTGAAAATTTCTGATCTTTAGTATCGCAAAAAGTTTTTTTATTGCATCTTTTGTTTTCGTCAAATCTCACATTTTTTGAAAACTAATGATTTGCAAAACAACTGAACTAGTGTGAAATGTTTTTTAAAACACTATTTACATTCAAATGTTGAGACTATGGCTTGTCATTTCAATTTATATTATTTTTTTTTTAGATCGGAAAATTTCACGAACGTTTTATTTATTGACATTGAAAACTGGACCATTAGTTGCTGAGATATCGACATTAGAAAATGGAGGGTTGTTTGGGCGAGACTTAGGAATAATAAATTTTCCTGTTGCTTTTTCTTTAAGTCGCTGCATTTTAGCAATTAGAGACCTTATTTTCAGCGAATTTTCTGAACTATTAAAACAAATATTTTCAGAAATGGTCACTCATGGTCATTAGTTTGAAAAATCAAAAAAACTGCAAATATTTCGTTGAAATCAAAATTGCGGTGGCTATACCTTCAAAATGGGGCCCTTTATCACAAATTCAATACATGAAATTTAGATTTTTTTTTCCGAAAACCTCAAAAGTTGCGGGCTTTTGTCTCCTCAAACCTATCAAAAAATCTCGGAAATAAAAAAATTACATATTTTGGGAAATTGAGTTACTGTAAAAAAGTTCATCAAAAAATCAACTATTTTTTTTCCGTGTACCTATTTTTTTCTTAATAGTCCAATAGCAACAAAACCCATAACTTTGCTGAAGACTTGCAAAATTGATCAGAAAATTCTTTGGTGCTCACCTCTAGAATGATAGATTAGGATGTCAGGAACAATGTTTTCATACAACAAAAAAATCCCAAAAATGATTTACAACTCGCGCGCGGAGCTTGAATGAAAAAAGTTCATTTTTCGAGTATTTTTCAGAAATGCGCGTAACAATCATACTAAAGTTATTCAAATTTGGTCGTCTTGGGCTTCAAATTATAGTTTAATGTCCCCTGATAAATTCCTGTACAGAAATGGTCCATAAAAGCTTGTGTTTGAGCCTGGCAGGGCTTTTAGGGAGAAAATTTGTATTTTTAGCTAAAAATTTCAAAATCACACCCCAAAACGATTAAAAAATTTGCAGGCAAAACTAATGCTTTCAGCTTATAGGAAATTTTACGACAATCATTTTGCTTTTTTTAACATTCAATTTATGTCCACGCAAAGCCGAGATATTTGCATTTTAGTGAACAAAAAGTGACGAATTTTCAAAATTCATAGTATATAGGCGTGTTTAGCATATAACATGGGCTACTATGATTACAAACGAGAAGGCTTATATTTTGGATGTTTTTATATTGCTCGCTCAAAAACGATATTTGTCAAAAACATTTCATGAAAAAAACTTGATATTTTTTCACAATGTGACGTAAACGACAAATAAGCATAAATCAAAATTGATTTTATTAAAGTTCATATCTCCAAGCTGTGAACGTGATTTTTTTTGCATGTACATTCGAATGTACAAATTTATAAAATTTATTAAAAAAAACTTATTTTTTTTTTCAAAAATAGTTACCCATCAGAGCTTTATGTGTTCATATCGAGAAGATTACAGAGTAATACTAATAAATATGTCGTTTACGTTACATTGTGAGAATATGTCATGTTTTTTCATGAAATGTTTTTGACACATATCGTTTTTGAGCGAGCAAAATCAAAATATCCAAAATATATGCCTTCTCATTTGTGATCATAGTAGCCCATGTTATATGCTAAAAACGCTTATAAGTTGAATGCATTAGTTTTGCCTGCACAAATTTTTGGCACGTTTTGGGGAGTGATTTTTGAAATTTTTTAGCTAAAAAATACAAATTTTTCTTCCTAAAACGTCCTGCCATGCCCCAACACAAGCTTTTATGGACCATGTTTATACAGGAATTTGTTCAGGGGACATTAAACTATAACTTGAAGCCCAAGGCGACCAAATCTGAATGACTTTAGTATGATTGTTACGCGCATTTCTGAAAAATACTCGAAAAATGCACTTGTAAACTATTTTTGAAAATTTTTTGTTGTATGAAAACATTGTTCCTGACATCCTAATCTATCATTCTAGGGGTGAGCACCAAAAATTTGACAGTTTGGATTCATTTTTTTGGGACGGCCTAATGGAGACTTGCATGGGTAAACCAATGACACAAAATAGCTTCTTTGGTCATAGGGAAGGCCCCCACAAAGTTTGAGCCAAATCAAAAAATAAAAATGGTCGTAATCGGCCGATTTCGTAGCGAATTGCTCATATTAAAGATTGGATGATTTAAATTAGATAAATTGATAAATTGATAAATTGATAAATGGATAAATTGATAAATTGATAAATTGATAAATTGATAAATTGATAATTGGATAAATTTCCAATTATTTTCTATGTGATCCTATGAATGTTTCAAAATGTGGGTGATGTTAGCTGCAATGAAGAAGGAACGGACTTGTTCAGTCGTCGAATCCACATCATTTTTAAGTTGAGGTAATTTTCCTCTTCGAAGAGCTTTCCCTAGCGGGGGTGGTAGATTATATACTTGTAACTATTTTGGGAGGTTTTCGGCAAAAAAGTGAGTCCTTTCCTACGCGTCGCTTGAATGTGTGTAGGGAAAAAGCTGTGATGAGAAAGCGAAAAATTGGATGCCGAGAACAACCGCACGTTTGAAGCATTTGAATGCGAAAATATTAATTTTGGATTTTAGGCAAAAGCATTTAACTAAGGGAAGCTAGTGTGGTCCCTCATCAAAAGCTTATAGCTGTCAAGAAAGGGATCTCGCTGATAGTGATGCGATGTGGGACTGCTGGGATTTTTTTTAAGATAATCGAGCAATTTGTGAAATTTTCTTTTGAATACTTTACGTATTTCAAAATTAAGCATATCTTTGAACTTTTTTAAACAGGAACACAACACTTAACACTTTGCGATAAAAGTCAAATCAACAGCATCAACCCCGCTTGCCACCACAGAAGGTCCACGTGTGATATAAAATCTCCCCGGACAGCGACGGCGGCTTTTTCAAAAGCCTTTCCTTGAAAACCGTGTAAGGTTTCATACTTTCACCTCCTCCTACCCTCTATCAAAGACTATTTAAAATTTATGCGCCCGGGTGTTCATTCCCGGTGACTACAAAATGAAACGCGATGACAGCGCGATGATAAGTCCTGGCAATAGAAATAACCCCTTCCCTTGGTCCCGGTCCGTTTACTTGCTGTCCCCCCGGTAGGTTCGCCACCTTGCACACGTGGACTGTAAAAAGGAGGAAGTTTGGTTCTAAATCAAATGTCAACGGTTTCTCAAAATTAGAAATTTTCATGAGTTACTACAGTTAATTTTTTATTGTAAGGTATTACAGTTTTTGATAGGTAAATTTTTTTTTTTTTCAAAGCTATTTACTTATTTACCATTTACTTGAAAATTTAATTTTCGTATGTTTTGATTTGGACAAAACTTTGTGTGTACTTTTGCTATGATCTAAGAAGTCATTTTGGCCAAGAGTGTTTGTTTTGACATTGCTTGCTTATGTTTCAAATTCACTTCCTCTCACAATACGTACACACTTGTCCAAAGCGCGTTTCGCCTGGAGGTGTCATCACCTCCAACTTCCAGCAAGGATGTGTGCGTTTTCGTTTCCGTCCACGTGAAAAGCCAACGCGGCGTGTATTGTTTCTATCTTCTGGGCAGGACGCCGAAAGGCTGAAAGGCGCGCAAGTAATATAATATCAAACTTTTAAAATCGCTGTTTTATATTACGGTCGCCTTTTATGACACTTTCGTTTTAATATCCGACGACGGCGCCCCATGCGTGAGCTTTTCTGCGGTGTTCTGTTTTCCGAGCGCGCACACAAACACACACAGACACACACACACACGCATGAAACTTCGCGCCCGTCCCATCGCAGAATCATTATCGGGAAAGTGTGTAATGTGAGTATGTGTGTTTGTGCGTGTGTGACTATAAAGTACTCATTGGAAAAGAGAGAGAGAGAGAGATGGAAAGGGGTTTAGCAGGGTAATGAAGAGGGAGAAACAGAGTGGCAAAGTTGCTCATCCCCTCTTGGAGGTGGTCACCGCGGTCGCCGTTCGCAAAAGGAGGTAATCTCATGCCTGGAGTGGAACGCGACTAGTGGTAAGATGAGAATTACACTGAAAGAATTTAGCAAGAAATTGGGCAAAATAAATTTTAAACCGTATTTGTCAAATTATTTGGCGGAAAGTATCACAAATTTTGGCTCATCGTTACAATTATGCTACTAACAATGGGTAATTCTCCGCCAACTTCTTCTTGATATCTCGTAACAAATTTTGGAACAAGTCATTTTAATTGAATGTACTTTTCAAATCTACATTGACTCAGAAGGGTCGTTTTTTCATTTAGAACAAAATTTTCCATTTTAAAATTTCGGGTTTTTTCTAACTATGTTATTTTATTATTTTTTATTGTTTAGAGTGTAATTATAATCTACAAAGTTGTCAAGCAGACAATTACAAAAATTTTGATATATAAACATGAGGGGTTTGCTTAAAAATTCAATTCAATTCAATTAGTGTTTATTAGTAAATAATCAATTTACAATTTAGTGTTTCTTATAACCTAATAGAGTTTTGGAGTTCCTTTCAACTATGGTTTACACTATAATTCATTTAGATGTAATTGGATATTCTAACAATGGATTTGGCAAGAGAAGGAAAAATAAAAAAAAAACCTTCGAGATTTGCTAAGGAAAAGGATAGAAATAGGAAAAGCTTAAAACTAAATCACAGTTTGTATTGTCTGTTGACGTCGAAAAACTTCGCTGCACAAGGCAGCTTATCCGTTGTAGATGTACTTCATCATCAGCTCACTGAGAGCTTGGAATTGTTCTGCCTTGTTTCGGCAGGCACGAAAGCGCGTGAGCATCTCTCCAGCAAGGGCGAAAAACTCAGGAAGCGTGAAGAGATCATCACCAGTAACATCAGCTTGTCCCGGGGGAGTACCGACGCCAGAAGCGGCTACTCTAGCGTATGAACCTCCCCAACCGGGAGGGAACGCTGGTTTGGTCGATGGAACCGCTCCGCCGCCAGCTGCTGCAGCGTTCGAGCTCAAAGTCTTCGGAGGTTGGCGGGACGCTGGCGCTTTCTTCTTCTTGTCCTGCTCCTCGAGGTACTTTTTCCGCGCGGCACAGCCACGGAAATTCGCCGTGTGGTTTCCACCACAGTTCGCGCACTTGACGCGCGCTTTGTGCTGCTGGGCGTTTTCCCCAGCTGGTCTTTCCGCGGAAGATTGCACCTTTCGGTGAAGTGGGTCTCACCGCACTTTACGCACCGGGGCGGAAGATTGCAGTTTCTTGAACCGTGTCCGAACTTTTGACAGCGGTGGCATTGGGCTGCGTCGGCGGGATTCTTCGTGTAGAATCGCCACGTCACAAAGAATCCGTCCAGTGCTTTGATCCGCCGAAGGTCCTGAATTTTGACGGACCCACGATCGAAGTACAGGAGGTACAATGTGTACGTACCTGTCACCGTTATCGTCTTTGAGAGCACCTTAATCTCTCGAGGCTTAACCTTAATGCCCGATAGGTGTTCTTCCAGGTCGGAGATCGGGCGGTCCGGATATCCCTGAAGGACGATCTTCACTGGGACCTTCTCTGCAGGGTCAAATGTAAAAAACTTGAAGTTTCGCAACTTCAACTTCTTCACCACCATTTCGAAATTCAGTTTGTTATGTGTAATAACTTGCACTGACGTTTTACCTATTTTCAGACAATATTGGAGGCCCTCAAGCAACTCGTCAACATCGTCTGCCAGCGTATCCAAAATAAAAATTGGAGGTGGACGTCGTTCCTTCGGAGAGTTACATTTTTTCTTCTTTTCTTGCTTGCGCGCAAGTTCATCATCGTCATCGTCGTCGCTAGCACTGCTGCTGTCACTGGCGGTGTTGTTTTCTTCTCCACTCAGCATCTCAAATTCGTTGCTGGTGGGAACGTTGGAAGTGGTTGTTGTCGTGATGCTTGTGGACGGCTGCTGCTGCTGCTGCTGGCCGGAAGTGCTTCCGGATGCCCGAGTCGATTGTCTCGTCCGTACAGGGGACTCACGTGGACGGTATGACACGTGTAAAAACGATGGATCGGTGACGTCACCGGGCACGCTCCCGTGCGCGATGGCGGTCGATGCGGCGTTGGTATGTTTACCTTTCTGCACTCTGCCGGTAGATGAGCTTCGCGGGTTTTTCGAGGCCGCACTCGAACTGCCACGGCCACGGCCGGCCCTTGGCATGCTGGAGCAGCAAACTCGCGGGTAATCACGGTAAATTACGGCGAAAAAATCGAAAAGCTTGAAGAGCTCCGAACACTTGACTGTTGCTGGCTGGTGTTGCCAGTCCCGATGTGTTTGCTTAAAAATATCACGAGTTATCGCGATTTTACGAAAAAAAAAAAAGTTTTGAAAAAGTTACTTTTTGCAGTTCTCTTTGTTTTGTCGTCCGTGTCTGTCGCGGGTGACGACGAACGGCCATGATCGACGACGACCAACTTTTTCAAAACTTTTTTTTCCCTTTAAATGACATGTTCCAAATTTTATTACAGTCCAATAACGGAAAATAAGAGAGTTTTAAAACTTGATTAGTGTTTTTTTCGATGAAAAATAGGGTTTTTTTTTTTTCGGAATTCTGTGTACGCCATCAAATCGGGCGTCTAATTTTACGTAAAAGTCCCTTTGACACCAAATTTCTATCTCATCACCGTTTCAGGCTGCAAATTATTGAAAAACACCTCTTTTTCACATGTTAAAAGGGTCGTACCGCCCTCCGTCACAAGATATCAAAAAATGGACCTCGGATTCGTGATCAGGGACAAAAGTTACGCCTTAGGACAAATTTTCACGCAAATCGAAGAGGGGTCGGGGCAACTATTCCCGATTTCGTGTGAGTTGATAGAGAATTACCCCAATAATCTTATCAATTTTTGATAAACATTTCAAACCACCGAAAATCGGTAAAAATGTTGGTAAAGTTGGTTTATTTTTTGACGGGATTACACCAACCAACAATGCACGACCTTTTGGGGACCCCAAATGTCATGCTTCCCCTCGAGTTGCGCCTTTACATTGTACATTAAATTCCGTAGTAACAGTTCAATAGGGCGAATCTGCGTTTGTAAACAAGCAGTCTATCCCCCTCTTACTTTACGTCACTTGAGCATAAGAGATAGACTGCTTGTTCACAAACGCAGATTCGCCCTATTGAACTTTTACTACAGAATTTCCCATAAAATGACATGTTTCAATACACAGTCGAGTAAAGAAGAATGACAGAATTTTTTGAAATTTTTTTTAATTTTTTTCTGATAAAAAGTTCGGCCATACATGCAATATTACACCCTTTTGAAATATTAATCTTTATTTAACAAAAATGAAAATATTGCTTTCGGAAAGATCGGGAAATTTCACGAATGTTTCATAATTGAAATTGAAGATAGGACCCTTAGTTGCTGAGATATCGAAATTATAAAATGGTGTTCCTGTTTTAATCCTTTGCATGCCCCAAGTAAAAATTCTGGAGTTTTTTTCCATCCTCACCTTGCTGAGGAAAGAATGAAGATTCAATAGAAATTCAATGTCTTAAATAGTGCGTCCATCCCGGGAATTCATTAATCCCGGATTTTTTTAAAATTTTGTCCCGGCAATACCCGGAGTTGAAACAAAAAAATCAAGTTTTGGACTGGAAACTCAGATTTGGTTGTGGAAATAGATAAACAGTTGAATACTTAGTTATCGATAAGAATTTTAAAGGATTAGCAAATTTTAATTCGGCATATATCTACATTGATTTGGCTTATAAGGGAAAATTATGAAAAATGTTAGTTTGCGGATCCACAAAATGCCTAGCGTTTTAATTATTTTCCATTAACAATTATTTGTTTTTATTTACCTTTAATGATTATTAAAAACTAAAAAAAATCATATTTAATTGGGTAATTCTCTACCAACTCACACGAAATCGGGAAAAGTTGCCCCGACCCCTCTTCGATTTGCGTGAAACTTTGTCCTAAGGGTAACTTTTGTCCCTGATCACGAATCCGAGGTCCGTTTTTGATATCTCGTGACGGAGGGCGGTACGACCTTCCATTTTTGAACATGCGAAAAAGAGGTATTTTCAATAATTTGCAGCCTGAAACGGTGATGAGATAGAAATTTGGTGTCAAAGGGACTTTTATGTAAAATTAGACGCCCGATTTGATGGCGTACTCAGAATTCCGAAAAAACGTATTTTTCATCGAAAAAAACACTAAAAAAGTTTTAAAAATCCTCCCATTTTCCGTTACTCGACTGTAAAAAAATTTGGAACATGTCATTTAATGGGAAATTTAATGTACTTTTCGAATCTACATTGTCCCAGAAGGGTCATTTTTTCATTTAGAACAAAATTTTTCATTTTAAAATTTCGTGTTTTTTCTAACTTTGCAGGGTTATTTTTTAGAGTGTAACAATGTTCTACAAAGTTGTAGAGCAGACAATTACAAAAATTTTGATATATAGACATAAGGGGTTTGCTTATAAACATCACAAGTTATCGCGATTTTACGAAAAAAAGTTTTGAAAAAGTTACTTTTTGCGTTTCTCTTTGTTTCGTCGTCCGTGTCTGTCGCGGGTGACCATGAACGGCCATGATCGATGACGACCAACTTTTTCAAAACTTTTTTTCGTGAAATCGCGATAACTCGTGATGTTTATAAGCAAACCCCTTATGTCTATATATCAAAATTTTTGTAATTGTCTGCTCTACAACTTTGTAGAACATTGTTACACTCTAAAAAATAACCCTGCAAAGTTAGAAAAACACGAAATTTTAAAATGAAAAATTTGTTCTAAATGAAAAATGACCCTTCCGGGACAATGTAGATTCGAAAAGTACATTAAATTTCCCATTAAATGACATGTTTCAAAATTTTAAACAATCGAGTAACGGAAAATGGGAGAATTTTAGAACTTTTTAGTGTTTTTCGATGAAAATACGTTTTTCGGAATTCTGAGTACGCCATCAAATCGGGCGTCTAATTTTACATAAAAGTCCCTTTGACACCAAATTTCTATCTCATCACCGTTTCAGGCTGCAAATTATTGAAAAACACCTCTTTTTCGCATGTTCAAAAATGGAAGGGGTCGTACCGCCCCTCCGTCACGAGATATCAAAAAACGGACCTCGGATTCGTGATCAGGGACAAAAGTTACCCCTTAGGACAAAGTTTCACGCAAATCGAAGAGGGGTCGGGGCAACTGCTGTGTGAGTTGGCGGAGAATTACCCAATTATATTTCATCAAACATCGGCACCTGGAGTAAATCAAGACAATATTAACGAATTAAGACAGCTGTTTTAGCCAATATTTTTTGCATAACGTTCTGGATTTTTTTTCAGTAAATGATTTTTGTATTTTTTTAGGTGGTTGCCCCATTCTGCTTTTTTTCGTTTTTCTTTCTGTAACATCTTAGGCTATTTTCACAAAAAAATTTGAACGAAAAAAAAATCGTGAGCTCACCTTCAAATTTGATTTTTAATCTTAAAAATCAAAAAATCTCATAAAAGTAGTGTTTTTTTTCTTTCAGTGTATTTTTTTCGGAAAGCCCATCAAATTTCCTACAAGTTTGTCTTTGACAACTTTTTGATACGATGCAACGGCTTCGAGATACCGCGATATTTAGAATACTAAATACAAAAAAAATTAAAACACTTACGCCTTTCTTAACTGTAATTATCGAGTGGAGCTGGTTCCAAATACACAAAAATGGCTTACATAAGCGTAGGATAACATATATACAAAATTTCATTGAAAAAAGTACCTGAAAAATTCCTGTTTTGGGCTGGAATTGCTCATTAACAAAACAAATAGTACACCAATTTTCAAAAGTATTGCTCTGAAATATCCCGTATCTATTCAGACTGCAGTCCCGATTTTCCCCAGTTGACGGTTTTGTTTTAAAGGTAATTTGTAAAATATGTTTCATGTAAAACATGAAATTCTAAACTTTTCTTAAAAAAATTATTGGATGGTATCATTTTATTTGTTATTTTTTTAACAGTTTCAATGAAATTTTTGAGCTTTTTTAGTAATTTCATTTAAGAAAAAAAAAAAGAAATTTATTAGTAAGAATTTTAAGATTACAAATTAGAAATAATTTGAATCACATTGGATTAAAAATGATGATTGATTAAAAATCCAAAGCAAAACAAAAAACAACAATTTTGTTTAATTTTAACAAAATATGTCTTAAATCTACGTTTTAATTTTTTTTTGTTTTTCAAGCTGAAAATCTTAGAATTAGCTTTTTACTGTTAATTTGTGATAATCGAAACAAAAACAGCAGTTTTTAAGTTAGTTTAAAAGGGGCCCATCCATAAACCACGTGGACACTTTTTTGGGAATCTGTAACCCCCTCATGGACAATTGTCCATACAAAAAAACTTTTGTATGGATCGTGGACAATCCCAATACACCCCCTAAAGTGTCCACGTGGTTTATGGATGGGCCCTTTTAAACTAACTTAAAACTGCTGTTTTTGTTTCGATTATCACAAATTAACAGTAAAAAGCTAATTCTAAGATTTTCAGCTTGAAAAACAAAAAAATTAAAACGTAGATTTTAGAAATATTAAAAAAATCCGAGATCCCGGCAATACCCGGGATTTAAAAACACATTTTCCTGTTTCCCGGGAAAATCAAATCCTGGGAAAATGACCATTATATGACACATTCTTTGCAACTTTCAATTTCTTTGATAAGTAACAACAACATTTGTTTTTTTTCCCCAAAAAAAACTAATTATTGTAGTTTCAATTTCTGTGCATTTTGGCATTTCTTGAAACAATTAAATGTTTTTTTTTTAATTTTTTCGCGGACATTTGTGATAGATTTTATTTTTTTGCTGGTTTCTGTGAGATTTTTGTACACTTTTTAACAACAATTTTTTTTTAATAATTATAATTTGAAAAATAGTTTTTTAAAATATTTTGTAAGATTGTTTGAATTCTTCACTTTTTTTTAAGTAGTCTGTCTTCTGCCGCAGATAACTTTTGATTTTATTTGTTTTTGTGCATATAATATAGTTGTATTTATTAAGAGCGAGTCCACGAACAGGGCATACCCCTTTGTATGGGACGTCGTTTGGACCTCCCAATCTGCCTGAAATTTTCAGGGGTTGGTTGTACATATAAAACTAGCATCTGACCAAAATATGAGCACTCTAGGTCAACGGAAAGTGGGGCAAATCGGGACACAAAGTTTGAAGGTTCAAAAACGTAAAAAAATCTTAAAAAGGCTATCACTTGAGCAAAATTTAATTCAATTCCAAAATTAAAAATGCATCTGAAAGGGCTTGAAAAATGCAACAAAATGAAGGGAGAAGCATCCCAATTGGTTAAATCTAAAGGGAGTTTTTTGGCATTTTAGTGAAAAAATAGCATAATTTTCAAACTCAAATAAAAAAAGTGTTCCATCCAGATATCAACTCGGTTCGACCTGCAGCTTGTAGGGGACATCTGGTACTACCATCTGAGACTGAGAACGCTTTGGGTAAGGCAGTTTAACATATTGAATAGACACTTTTACTTTTAGTGAATTTTTTGGTTGTAAATTTTTGCTCGGGGGGACACCTTAGATCCCATTTTCTGGTGATAATGTTATCATATTCGTGTTTCTGAGACAATTTCACAATAGGAACATGCATAAAAATGTTTATTTTGATCCATTTCAACCCTTAAAAAGTAAAAGTCAAAAAAATAAAAAATGCTTTTTTCTGGTGTCATCTAGTATCCTTGAAACGAGCTTGATTTTCAATAAATGTGAATCGAAGATTTTTTTGAACTTTTATTTTAAAAAATTTACAACCAAAAAATTCACTAAAAGTAAAAGTGTCTATTTAATATGTTAAACTGCCTTACCCAAAGCGTTCTCAGTCTCAGATGGTAGTACCAGATGTCCCCTACAAGCTGCAGGTCGAAGCGAGTAGATATCTGGATGGAACCCTTTTTTATTTGAGTTTTAAAATTATGCTATTTTTTCACTAAAATGCCAATAACTCCCTTTAGATTTAACCAATCAAGATGCTCTATCTTGCATTTTTTTGCACCTTTCAGATGCATTTTGAATTTTGAAAATTACGTGAATTTTGTCTAAGTTATAGCCTTTTTAAGATTTTTGATGTTTTTGAACCTTCAAACATTGTGTCCCGATTTGCCCCACTTACCGTTGACCTAGAGTGCTCATATTTTGGCCAGATGCTAGTTTTATATACAAACAACCCCTGAAAATTTCAGGCAGATTGGTGAGGTCGATGCGAGATGGGTATGCCCTGCTCGTGGACTCGCTCTTAATTATAATTTGAACGAAAAGAAGACTAGAAAAGTGGCTTCGATTTTACATGGAAACATTATGTTGAAAAAGTTTTGAGACTGAAATTTCTAATTTTTGAAAAAAAAGTCAGTATTGATTTAAAAAAACATACCTCAGTCAGAGATTGTTTGCACATTCTGGAAGTTTCAGTTGGATTAAAAAATAAAAAAATTAATTTATAACAAAATTACCGATTTCATAAAGAATTGCTCATTAATTAAAAAAAAAATAATCCCTTTGATTTATATAAAAACCCTAAAACATTTCAATCCACAAAACAAAATCTTTCAGTGCAAAGTTCTAATCACCACTACCCAGGTTGGGCAGCAGGACACCGACTTTATTAGTGGGTGGTAGAGTTGGCCGATTTTGGCGCGGTTGTTAGCGCGCGCTTTTGGGATTTTCCGCTTCTCAGCCTCCTTTTGGAAACCGCGCGCGTAGTTTTCCTTCCTTTCTCCCTCCTTCCTCCGCCCACCCAGAGGTGGTGCGTGATAAGGATACCTATTTGATGACACCCAGAGCAGATCCAGCAAGAGTAAGAAGAAGAAAACTCTTTGTCCTTGGAAGAACGCACACACGCACTTGGCGACAACGACGACGAACGGACGCGGACCGTCGGCTAAATTGGACGCGACACGTGTGTGTTTCTGTTTGTGTGAGTTTGAGCGTGGGGTGGTTCTGGGCGGTGGACATCTAATGAGTAAAAAGTGGGTGAGCTCATCCTCCGCTTGTGCTGGGTTGAATTTCGTTGCGTATTGAGAGAAAAGGCAATAGAAGGCGATGGGACGGAGGGGTGGAAGGGGGTGGGAACTTATGCGTCTTTTTGCAACCCGAGGAAAACGCGACGGGTCCAACAAGGGTGGGTAATGCGGAGAGGCTTTGTTGGAAAATCAATACGCGATACGCGATGTGTGAAGTGTTCTGTTTATGGATAAGTTCTGTCAACGTGAAACAAGTTGTTTGCTACTCATAACTAAAAAAAATAAACCAGGACTGTGAAGTCGGAGTCGGAGCCGGAGTCGGTGGAGTCGGGTTTTTTTGGGGACCTGGAGTCGGAGTCGGAATCGGAGTCGTCACAACTCTAATAGCTGCAGTCGAAGTCGGAGTTGGAGTCAGCTAAATTGTATGAGCTGGAGTCGGAGTCGGTGCCGGAGTCGTAAATTTCTGATAGACCCGGAGTCGGTGATGTCAAAAAAATTTAATATAATTTACAAACTTATTTTTTGTTCAATATTTGTTATAAATAAGGTTAATTCCCATTGTTTTATATTTTAAATTTATTTAATGAATTGCGTGCACTGCGTTGACATTTTTTAATTAATTTAAATTTTGGTTCAAGATGTTTATCAGATGCCATGATGTTTTCGAAGCATTTTTATTGTGATTGGTAAGCTCACTATCAGTATTTAAAATAAATAATTATGTTTTCAAAACATTTTCAACTATCATTTCAATTTTCTATTTGGAACGCAACATACTCATTTTGTATGTAAATAAAAACAAATCAAAATGTCGTGCTGGGTTTTATCCCTTATCCCCGAATCCCACTTTCCCGAATCCCATATCCCCGAAAATCATTTCCCCGAAAATTCCACATCCCCGAAAATCATTTTCCCGAAAGTGCCACTTCCCCGAAAATCATTTTCCCGAAAATTCCACATCCCCGAAAATCATTTTCCCGAAAATTCCACATCCCCGAAAATCGTTTTCCCGAAAATTCCACATCCCCGAATGTCATTTACCTGAATGGCCATTTTACCGAACTGCTGTTTTCCCGAATTCACATATACCCGAATGGTTACTTCACCAAAAAATCATTTTTTTCCGAATGATGACCTAAATATAAACTAAATTGTTATTTAGGGATTTTTTTTTATAAAAGTATGACATTAATATTAAATTCTCCTAGGTGTTTTGTAAGATTAAAAAAAAAAATAGCCGTAGAAGACCATTAATAAACCACGCGGACACTTCAAGAGTGCGGGGTATTGAGATCATCCACGTTCCATAAAAAAAGATTTTTTTTTTGTAGAGGCCATTTTCAGCAAAGGACAATTTTCCAAAACGGTATCTACGTGGTAAGGATAGAACAGCAACGATAGCTTTATGCGACGACTCGATGCGCAGGATTCAGTTTGTTCTAGATTTTGTTTAACTGAACTAATTTGTCTTTATCAATTTTGGCTGGATGAAGGCTTTGAAAAATTAATTTTTATTTTTTTACGCCAAATTTGAGTTCTGCGACCAACCCTTTAAATCTTATCTAAATAGTTGATTATTGAATTACAAAAAGCGTTTTTTGAATATTTCATCACCGCCATTTTAGATTTAAAATTACTAAATCACTTTAAAGTAGTTTAGGAGCTATACTTAAGCACGACAGCTGATTTTGGTTGCCAAGGTCCCGAGTAACAATTACAAATTTTTGCGGTAGTCGGGCCTGAACGTGTGTCAAACACGTTCTGACCTGAAATCCCTTTGGCCAGTTGTCGCACTTACATCAATTTGAATATTCAAAATTCAAGTGAAGCTCGGAATTTTTTGAAAGTTCAATAGAGTAATCAACGTTCGTTTGTATTGCGTGTACGTACACAAAAATTAAGTGAGGTTAAGTTTTGTCTGCCAGCAAAATCAAATGGTGCACTAGTGTGCGTACGCGAAACGTCATAAAGCTCTATTGTGGACATGATACTTTATTGATCGCTACTTCCCCGAACCCGGACAGGCGGGTATGGCCGTTGTCCAGAACCGCGCGCGGTTCTGGGCAACGGCCATACACGCCTGACCGGGTTCGGGGAAGTGGCGTTCGGGGAAATGGCCGTTCGGGATTATGGTCATTCGGGAAAATGATTTTCAGGGATGTGGAAAATTAGGGGAAATGGCCATTCGGGAAAATGGTTTTTAGGGGAAGTCGCCATTCGGGGATGTGGCCGTTCGGGGAAATGGATCGTTCGGGAAATGATTTTCAGGTAAATGACATTTCGGGAAAGTGTCTTTTCGGAGATGTGGCATTCGGGAAATGTCTCTTCGGGAATGTGGGTTTCGGGAAATGTCATAGATTCGTCGTGCTGGAAACATTTCAAGCTGAAAAAATATCGAAAATAAGTTGCAACTAATTTAGAACTACAGTTCAAGCGGCGCTCTTATGTAATTTACTATCCAGGTTACTATACTATACTGAAAAAATATTATGTTTTCAGTTATGAGCAATGTAATTAGCTTATATCTGTAAGCCCATACATCGAATTGAAATTTCTGGTAAAAATATTTTTGCAATTCCGTCGTGAAACTACTTACTTTTCCTGTCATTCTTGAACGACGAAATAGCCTACTTTTCTGTACCAATAATAACAGAATCGAATAGCAACACTTTTCAATATAAATGCTGAAAAGTTCTACTTTTCCGCACTGAAATGGGTGCTGAAAAGTTGAACTTTTCAGCACTTGTTTCGAAAAGTAACACTTTTCAACATTTTTTTGATTCAAACGATTTATTGACAAAATACATGAAAATTTGACATAAAATTTCACTCAATGGGTGTTTTCGGAATTGCAAAAAATGTTGTATGGAACTCGTTGCAAAACTTGATTTTTTCAGCACTCTTCGTATTTATCCAACTCGGTGAACCTCGTTGGATAAATGTACGACTCGTGCTGAAAAAATCCTCTTTTTGCAACTTGTTGCATAAACTACTATTTCGAGACTGAAAAATCAAGTCTGTCATATAGAAATTACGAAAAACCATCAAAAACCCTATTTTTTCAACATTTTTATTTTTAAAACCGCTGTAACTTCACAAGGATTGGACTTAGGACAATAGTCAATATGGAGACTTTTATGTAAAATTGTCTAGAGAATCGACTCTCGTGTTCGGATTTTGAAAATTTTGATGTTTAGAGCATTTTTGAAAAAAAAAACAGTTTCAGTCAATTATTTTTGTATTTTTTTAAGTGAGTTGCTCCATCCTGCATTTTTTGTTAGTCTTTTCGTAACATCTTAGGCTATTTTCACAAAATTTTGAACGAAAAAAAAAATCGTGGGGCTAACCCTCAAATTTGACTTTTAAACTTAAAAATAAAAAAATCTCAAAAAGTGGAGTGTTTTTTTCTTTCAGTGTATTTTTTTTCGGAAAGCCCGTCAAATTTCCTACAAGTTTGTCTTTGACCACTTTTTGGTACGATGCAACGGCTTCGAGATACAGCAATATCCAAATTACGGAATACAAAAATATTTAAAACACTTACGCCCTTCTCAAATGTCATTATCGAGTGTAACTGGGACAATAATAACAAAAATGGCTTATATATGCCTAGGATAACATGTCTACAAAGTTTCATTGAAATCGGAGAGGGTCGGGTACAACCGATTCCCTATTTGACATGGAATTGCTCCACTGTATTAAAAAAAAAAACCAAGGTGATTTTGATAGTAACTGTGCTGCCACTGATCGCATGAATGTCCCATATTCATTTTCATCGCTTTTGAGCTATTGATGAAGTTTGGTGCAACATCGTGAGCTCTTTCAGAAACGCCTACAACATCCAGTACTTTGTTCTAGAAATCAGGAGGGAATAAAGTTTTTTCGCGAAAACTTAACACGTACCGTAATCTGGGGGTGAATCTGGACTACAGTCTGAATAGGGACAGCAGTTTTTAGAGCACTTAAAGCTTTTAAATTTGGAAATGGATGTACACATTTTGTTGGCCTGAGTCTGTTCTAACCTAAACCAACCAGAAACTGCTGTCGCAATTCGCCCCATGGGTCCCGATTGACCCCAGTTTACGGTAGCTTATGTGTGGGACAAACTTCAAACGCGTTTTTCTAAGTTTGCTGTTTTTGCATATGGGACATTTATGTGAAAATGGGCAGTGTGCTTTTTCTAAATGTTAGCCTAAAAGTGAGCAATTTGAAGTTATTTGTTAAATCGATCATGAGGGCTAGGTTTCTTTTGTTGCATTAAAATTATTAATTAATTAATTAATTAAATAACAATTAAATATTTTAATTTAGCAGCTTTTTATGAATTATATGTGAAATTTGAACTTTGTTTTCCATTTTTTGACTCGAACTTTCTTTCCTTGAGAGAAACATGACACTTAGAGAGTATTTAAATTATCCTATTTATATTTGCTTTCAAAATAATGAATAATTAACTTTGAAATGGAGTCGGAGATAACAATTTATTGAAAGCTGAAGTAGGATTCATAGTCGGAGTCGGTTGGAGCTGAAAGTCGGAGCTGGAGTCGGAGTCGAAGTCGTTTGAAACATGACCCGACTCCGCAGCCCTGGCCTAACAAGTCACTCGAGAAAGCTCTTTTTTTATTTAATATTAACGGAATCTGCATCTTTCATCTTGTAGTGTTTGTTAAGTATAGCAAAACGTCATCATTTACAATCAAAATGGTCTATGTCACAAGATAGCACATAGCAGACGATATGGCGAATACAAATTTTAATGCTTCAAAATTCTTATCGATTACTAAGTATCCAACAGTCCATCTTTTTCTACAACCAAATCTGATTTTCTAGACCAAAAACAAACTTATGGGAAATTTGACGAGCTTTCCGGCAAAAATATTTACGAGACTGAAAAACCAAGTCTGCCATATAGAAATTGCCAAAAACCACAAAAAAAAGCGTTTTTTCAACATTTTTATTTTTAGACCCGCTGTGAATTCACAAGGATTGGAATTAGGACAATGGTCAATATGGATACTTTTATGTAAAATTGTCTGGAGAATCGATTCCCACTACTGGTTTTTAAAAATTTTGACATTTAGACCACTTTTCAAAAAACAGTTTTAGTAAATGATTTTTGTATTTTTTTTAGGAGGGACATACCATCCTGCATTTTTTTCAGTCTTTTGGTAACATTTTAGGCTATTTACTCAAAAATTTTGAACGAAAAAAAATCGTGACATCACCTTTAAATTTAAGTTTTAGATTTAAAAACCAAAAAATCTCATAGATGTGGCGTGTATTTTTGTTTCAGTGTATTTTTTTCAGAAAGCCCGTCCAATTTCCTACAAGTTTGTCTTTGACCACTTTTTGATACGTCGCAACGGCTTCGAGATACAGTAATTTTTAAATTACAAAATACAAAAATATTTAAATACCTTACGCCCTCCTCAAATGTTATTTTCGAGTACTATTGGCTCCATATACACAAAAATGGCTTATATAGGCTTAGGATAACATGTCTACAAAGTTTCATTGAAATCGGAGAGGGTCGGGTACAAAAGTATCAGAAAAATTCCTGATTTGAGCTGGAATTGCTCGTATGCATATTTTTAAAGAACTAATGATTTCAAATGTACATCTTCCAAGAATGGCAGTGCGTGGCCGAATGGTTACGCTGTCCGCTTTGTAAACGGATGATACTGGGTTCGATTCCCATCTGCTGCAACCTTCCATCGGATGAGGAAGTAAAATGTCGGTCCCGACCTTGGTTGTTAGGCCGTTAAGTCATTCCAGGTGTAGGAGTCGTCTCCATGCCATAAGTACAAACAACACACCAAACCAAGCCTACTCCGGTGGAATCGCTGGCGGCGGTTGGACTCGCAATCCGAAGGTCGTCAGTTCAAACACTGGGGTAGAAGGTTCCTTGGAGTAGAAAGAGGTTTGAGTGCTCTCCCCATTCAAGCCTTCGGACTCCTAGGTTCGAGCATAAACTTGCAATAGAGACCACAAAAGACCCGGGGGTCGTTAATGTGGATGGTTTGATTTTTTTTTTTGATCTTCCAAGAATAAGAATTGTTGGGCCTCCCATACAAGCATTTTGATTTGAAAGTTTGGTTGGTAATTTTTCTGTTCAAATATCATTGGGTTTTTTAAAAATAAATTTTCGCAAATTTCATCAACAAATGTTCGAGAGGCAAGTAAGTGTTTCCCACAAGAATTAAAACAGAGAAAATATACCTCATTTATTGTCCTGCTTTAAACTGCTGTTGATAACCCGTTCTCCACGGTGACATGTGACAAACATTAGCCTCCTTAAATAGCTATAGACAACCGACGACTGCCGTTAAAACGGGAGACCCCCCAGCCCCGAAAAAAGCAAACATTCAACGAATTCCCGATTTCGGGTCGCAATAAAATTAAAAATGCCAAACGAATATCTGCCTAGCTCAGCTCAGACCGGGCCCCGGGATTTCACTGCTTCGTTCGTGAGAGTTAATTAATAGTTTTATTACGCTCGTTTTCCCCCGGCCAGCAGGTTTTTCCTACGCACACGGGTCTCGGCCTTTCAACCAGTCCGCAGAATTTCCCTGAAGCGGAACTCGTTTCCTCCTCCCACCCTCCCGTTTCAGAAGTTTTTCCTCTCGATAGTCTACACGTGTGTGTGTGAGTGTGTGGGCATGTGGAAATACTTATTCGCATTAATTTCCATCCTTCGACGGTGCTCTCGCACACACACACACAAATTACACATGAGCCTTCCGTTTGATGTGGGAGGCCTGTTTTACATTTTCCTAGTTTTTAAATTCTTTCTCCGCTTTTTTGGGGTGTCCCTTTCCCTCGTGGTGTTGCCCCACCCCCGCAGCATCCACTCATTAGAATTTTATCCCCTGGTGGGGCACTTCACCACTTTTGCTACCCCCCAGATTTTGACCGGGGATCGGCTCCGGCACCGGATCCGGTTTTATTAGATCTTTTCGGTCTTAAAAACAGAGGCTCAAGTCCAAATGGCCTCAAAAGGACCAGGGAAAGGAGGGGGAAGCGGGTTTCAGGCACACGCACATTAGAATATATTTATCCTTAAAAATATTTTATGTTTTATTCTGCCACCCACCTCCACCCAATGCAAACGCTTCAGAAAATAGTGTGTGTCGTTTTTTCGATCATAAAGTATATAATGAGCATTAGTTGGGAACGGCGGGAGAAAGCGGCGGAAGTCCTTCGTCGAAAAACGGTTTTATTTCGTGCCGTCATGTTGGGGGGCAGATTAGAACCACCGCGCCGGTTGAATTGATGTAAAATTGTAGGGGGGACGGGGGAGGGGATGCTGGACGCCCCCAGGAAGCGGGACCTGTTTTTAGTTTGTGATTATTCTAGGAATAGTGGGAAATTTAGGGTTTGAGGTTATCCTGACTCGGAATCCAAACAAAAAATATTTAAGTATAGTTGCTCACAAAAAAAGACGATAATGCATTTTTTTGATGAATTCAGACTACTCCTCCCCACCCGCTTACTTACATATTAAATTCAATTATTTGAATGGATCTTCAAAACCACTCTCGATTGAATCCTCGCAAAGAAACCCACCTTAACCCTGATTGTCGGCTGAAAGAAAAAAAAAATAAAAATAAACGTTACTTAATCCACCTTAAAGGTGGTTGGTGCCATCCTCACATTCATGTTGTATTTACAAATTAATTTAAGAGTTTTTTTTATTTTTTTTTATTTAATTTTTTATTTGGTTTTTTTTTTCATTTTTTTTATAATTATTGTTTTTTGGCAACACTGCAATTTTCATGGCATAACTTTTTGTCACAGGACGGTTTCTGAGTGGTTACTCTGAAGTTTCTCCGCGGAATCAATCTGGAATTGGACTCTGGTGGACTCGGAACGCGTGGGCTGGTTGGGTTATGCTGACCGCAATTACCATTTTTCAAAGCTCGATATAAGAGAAAAGAAAAAAATAGTACCAAATTGAACAATTATGACAATAATAGCATTCTATATTTTAATAACGGCAATCACAAGAACAAAGGATTAAGAAAAACTGTTTAAATGAAATGGAGAAGGCAAAAACTTTGAAAAATATTTGCATCTGCCTTACACTAAGAATTTAAAGTATTTAAACTATTTCAAGTATTTCAAGTATAAAGCATTCAAGAATTTAAAAATTTGATACTTAAATCAAAGTATTCAAAAAACTCAAAATATTTCAGGAGTTAAAAATATTTTAAGAATTTTAAAAACTCAAACCATTTAATGTAAATAAAGTTTGTCAAGAACTTAAGTCTTCAACTTTTCAAAGCTTTCAAAATTTTAAAAGTATTTAATAATATAAAAAAACGGCGTTTTATTTAACTAAGGTATTCAAAATATTCAAAGTATTTAAAGTTTGAAAAAAATCAATGTATTCAAGGACTCAAAATTTCAAAATATTTGATGAATTTAATAATTACATAGTAGGTATTGCAAGAAGTTACTTCAATGATTTTAGGCATTGATAGTTTTCAACTATTTGAAGTATTTAAAAAATCAAGGCTTTAAAGGACACAAAGGATTCACAGTATTCAAAGAGGAAACAAGTTAAAAGTTTAAAAAATAATCATTTTTTAAATATATTTATTGTATTCGAAACATTAACTGAATTATGAAAATTCAAAGTATTGCGAGTATTTCAGTAAAATACTTTAAGTAATATACTGAAAGTATTTAAAGTCTTTGAAGTATTTCAAATGATCACTTTATTCATAAAAAGTATTCATAGTGTTAAAATATCAAATACTTAAAGCATTTCAAATATTTTAAAAGTATTACAAGATTTGCAAGAAATGTTTAAAGTTTTAAAGTGTTCAAGGTCTTCGAAGTTAAAAAAAATCAAAGTATTCAATGCATTTAAAATATTCAAGTATTCAATATGATGAAAGGGCTTAAAGCATTCAAAATATTAAAATATTTCAAGTGATTTTTTTTTAAATCAAAGTATCCAAGTGTACAAAATATTCGAGCGTTCAATGAACTCAAATTATTCATACTATACAAAGAAGTTAAAATGTTTAATGTTTTTAAAAATAAAAGTTATCTGAGAATTCAATGTATTCAAAAAAATAATAAATTGTGAAAGTTCAAAGTATTATAAGTATTTTAATAATAATTATAATATATGGTTATTATCAAAAATATGGTAGATATTTCGAGTAAAACTTCAACATTTTCATGTTTTTAAAGTATTCAAAGTATTTAATTCAATGTATTCAAATATTCAAAGGACTCAAAATGTATTCAAAATGTTTAAAGTAGTTAAAAAACTAAAAGTATTTAAGGTTTCTAAAGTGTATTTCGAGCATATCAAGTATTGCAAGTATTTCAAAGTCCAATAAATAAAAAAAATCAAGTGCTTTATTTAAATTATGAATTTTACTTCAGTATTCAAAATGTTTAATGAAATTAAAATAATCAAATAAATAAAAGTATTTCAATTTATTTTTTAAAGTTTTATAAGATTTTCAAGTACTTAAAGTATTTAACATATTTAAAGAAATTCAAGTATTTCAATCATTTTTTTAAAAAAAAGAAGTTTTTAATATATTCAAAGTAATTATAGAAAGTCAATGTTTTAAAGTGTTATTTTAAATACTTGGAGTATTTTGAACATTTTTGAGTTCTTAAAGATTTTGAAGTAATTAAAGTTTTCGAAGTATTCAAAATACTCAAAATTTTAAAAGAATTCAAAGTATCCGATGCATTTAAAATATTGAAGTGTTTAATGTACTCAAACGGTATTTAAATATAAAAATATTTAAAGTTACTCATTTATTTAAAAAAATAAAAAAATCCAAGTATTCAAAATATTCGAGCATTCTAAGAACTAAACGTATTCATAGTATACAAAGTAGTCAAAATGTTTGAAGAAAAAAACAAAGTGTTCTAAGTAAAAATTCTAAGAACTGCAAGTATTTTAAATATAAGTATTGAAAAAGTTTCAAGCATTCAAAGTGTACAAAGTATACTTCAAAGGTTTCAAAGAATACACGGTATTCGATGTATTCAAAATATTCAAGTATTTTTGTTTTTGTATTGTTTATTCATAGTAAACAAAATTGTCCAGATATTTGCACTTAAAAAATAAAAGTTTTCAATGTTTCTATTTCATTTATTTTGGAAATTCAATTTATTGCAAGAACTTTAATAATTTAAAGTATTGAAAGTATTTCTAGTTATTCAACATTTTTATATTTTAAAAGTATTCAAAGTATTTAAAGTATTAAATTTATTCCAGTATTCAAATTTTAGAATGACTCAAACTATCCAAAGTATTCAAAATATGTAAAGTAGATAAAAAATAAAATATGTCAAGTATTTTAAGTCTTCCAATAATTTATAGTTTTCTGAGCACTTTTTATTGGCATAACTTTAAAAGTACTTCATTAAACAGAACTAAATTCAATAGGGTCTTAGGGGACCCCGAAACGAACAAAATAAGGTAGATCCGGCCAAAATCGGTTCAGCCAGTTCTGAGATAATCGTGTGGAAAAAAAAATCATGTCTACTCACATCCCCACAGACATTTGTTCAGAATTTGATTCTGAGTCGATAGGAATACGTGAAGGTATATCTAGGAGATGTATTTTAGAAGCTTATTTTTCGAATGATTGTATAGCCTTGCCTCAGTGAGGTGAGGAAGGCAAAAAGCAATTTTGAGCAACTTGATAACTTCCACATAGAGCGTCCAATCTCCCGTCCCGGGAATTCCCGGGATTTCCCGAAAAAAATCCTGAATTCCCGAAATACAAGCGGAATTATACATATTCCTACCGATTTGGCACCAATGTTTTGAAATAGCATAGCATAGCATAGCATAACGGGTCTGCACCACGCTGTAGGGGGTGCCACAATGGTCATTCCAATATTCTTAGACAATTTGATTGTTGCCCGGTACAACCAAAAATATCTGAGAAAGTAAATTTCCACACTGTGCTCCAAGGCTACGCCCATACAGTCCCGTGGGGATTTGGGAGGGGATGTTTTTGTTGTTCACTAGTGGCAAAAGTGCAGGGAACCCATGCGACTTTTAAAAGTGAACGGAATATTTTTGGGAGGTTTGGAATGGGGGTTAGGGAAATTTCATCGGGCCGATGAAAATGATTGAATGCGTAATGTATTAAATGATTTGGATGTTTGTAAGTGTAAATGTGAGTCTGTAGTGTATTATCTAATAAGCATATAGTTTTGTAATAATGAATAAAAAATAAATATAATAAATATGGTAAAAAGAATAAATATAGTAATTATAATAAATATGATCAATATAATAAATACAATCAAGATGATTCCAGGAAGCTGTGAAAAAAAACAGTAACTTAAAATATAAATGCTCCAGATGGTTCCCATGCTGTTTTAGAAAGTTTCGTTAATTTAAGCAATTTGTTCATATATGGAATGAGGAGATGGTATGTTACAGGAAAGGAATAGGATAAGGAAAAATATGAACATTTAACTAAATCATATAGTGAGTAGATAAATTTTCATGTAGACATTTAAATTAAAATAATTCCAGGAAGCTGTAAAAAATGAAAATAATTTAAAAACTAGTACTCCAGATGGAAACACAAATAAAACAACACAAAAATCCTAACACGTGGCTTCGCACCTTTCACAGAATTCGACATGAAGACGACCACGAATACAGCACAAAAAGAACACCACAAAAATCCATCTTCCCGGCGCTGCTGCTCACACGACAATCATTTGGCACCAATGTTTTGAAATCATACAAAAATAATAATTGGAGAATCTGGCTTGATTGAATTCATTTCAATCTACTGTTCCCTTTGAACTAATGAGCTTGTCTGTAAATTTTATGTCAAGATTTATTTCAGATAATATTCATTTCTGAAGCATTCACAGCTAGGAATAATGATTGCTTATATGTTGTGCAATGAAAATTACGCTGTTATGCAATAAATATTACCTATTTTACGTTCGACAACCTATTTTAAGAGATTTTCTTTTTGTTATATCATTTGAAAATAAGATAATCCCCATTTTTGTTTACCTTAACCAAATTGGATGAACATTGAATTGATATATAGTAAAATTTTTCAAAAAGAATATATTGTTCAAGAAAAAATTGTTTAATAGTAGTCGAGAAATAACTGTTTGAAGTTAGAAATTTTAAATATGAAAAAATATTGTTTAATTTCAACCACGTTTATACATTGACATTTATTTTAATTAAATTAATTTATTAGGCCAAATAACCATATAACTATAATCAGACCATAAATGGAATCATGAACAAAAAACAAATTTGTATCATATGAAATTTGTGTTTCATGCTAAATAGCGCTTAACATTAAATTTTTAAGGCAATGATTATGATTCGGTGTCTTCGGCAAAACTGTTTTCAGAAAAAAAAATCAAATAACCCTGATCCGTATTTTTTTTAACGTTTGCATTTTATTTTATGCTGACGAGACACTCGTGAAATTCTCTGAAAACAATATTTTGAAATTTTGCAAATCAAAACTAACATTTCGAAAGGGCCAAACCAAGGGCATTTCAGTGAGCAAAAGAGTACCTCAATTTTGCAAAGAGTAACGAGAGTTACTCAATTTTCCTCCGAGTTTTTCGCATCGTTCCCACCTTTATACTTGAACCTTGGGTTTGAAAAAATGTCAAGTGTTGTTGCTAAGGTTTGTTTGTTTTGAAAAAAAAAATCTCGGGGCGATTCGTCCATTCGTTCCGGATTCAGAGTTCACGAGCGTCATATTGTTATCGGTCAGATTGTCAGATTTTCGATGAAATTCTCCAGCTTCTTCAGCTTGACCTTCGAATAACGGGTCTCGAAAATGATGCTCCTTGGCCAGGGCAATGTAAACGACCGACCTGGAATTTCAGAATCAAAAGTAAAAAAAATCCAAGTGAATTCTCCCAAATACATACCGATAAGCATGATTCCCAATCCGCCAATTCCAAATACTTTCGCTGAACTTCAGCAGCGTGCCTTGTAGTCCTCCGCCATGTACTTCCGGTTAACTTCGACGCGCAGAGTTCCCGATTACGGAACTGCTGGCACCAGCTGGCACTTTTCGATGTCCCGCTATACTTCCTTTAGATGGCATCTTCCAACAAATCCGGTCTCAGATCCATTAGATAGAAGGATTCTGACGGCCACAGGTCGCAGCAGTGGCCACTTATGAATATAAAAAAATTCGATTCGGAGAATCGAAAACTTCACATTGGCAAAAAACATAAATAAACAAAATTGTCATGGTTGCACATACCAAGGTATCGACAATCGGGTGGGAATAGAAAAACTCGGGAGGAAGCTGAGAAACTCGGAGTTACTCCGAGTTGCTCCCAGAGTTTCTCACTGAAATGCCCTTGGGCCAAACATTTAAAATTGTGATACGGCGCCACGGCTTCGAGATGGAGCAATGTTTAAATTACGAAATACAAACATATTTTAATAACTTACGCCCTTCTCAAATGTCATTTTAGAGTGCAACTGACTCCATGTACAGTACACAAAAATCGACCATAACCAGAGCCGAAGGACAAAAAATTACCTCACCTTTTTTAAAGAATTAATGAACGTTTATGTTTGGGAAAATATAAAGAATAACAAATATATAGAAAAAAAACATTTTGTCAAATTATATTTGAGTTCCTTTCAAATAAAGCTTTCTACTGCTGCTTATGTTAGAAGAATGAAAAATCCATCAAAAATATTGCTGAAGCACAAATAAATAATTTTGAAAAACACAAAAAACATACTGGAACAAAGGTTGGTGAATAAATGGACTCAAAGACGGACCAAATCGGTCAAAATCGATTTTTACCAGTGCCGAGATAATCAAGTGCAAAATTGTTTGCTCTGAATTTGATTCAAAGTCGATAATTTATTTTCCTCTAAGAGGAAAACAGAAACTGTTCATCTATGAACTGCAAATTATATTTGCAAGTTGAAATAAATCTCTATCTTAGGGAAATACATGAAAACTAAATTTTTCTTATCTTAAAAAATATTTAATTCAAGAACTAATCAGTAATGCCCATGAAGTCGTAAAGAAAAGGATCACAATTTATAATGCAAAAGTAGACAGTTCATAGAGGTTTAAGGTTTATTGGCTACCACGTAGTCACCTTACCGCAATCCTTGACGACCCCTTTTCTCGATCCGCTGCCCGCTGATGGTCAATAACAAACCCACCCACGAGAAACGCGCCCGCTCCCGAATCACTTTTGGCCCGTTGAGCACAAAACTAATGAAACTTTTCTATTTTCCATCCCATGTTTGCGCAAAACATTCCCCCTCGAGAGGGACACTCACCATCCCCGTAACCGGCCCCACGTCCGCCATCTTGGCAAACATTAAAAGCGGCACATATATTTATAGAGTTCCCAGCGAAATGAGCGAGGCAATGGGAGAGGGCGAGCTTTCGGCAGCTAAAATTTATAGTCCGCCTTAAAATTTTAACGGCGATAATCAAAGGCTGCCCCCCTTCCCACTTCCAAAGGGTCCGAAATAAAAGCGCTCTGATTACGCATAAAACCCTGACAGTTCAACCACGTGGCGTTAAAAAAGACCTCCGCACCCCCCTCGCTTCCTCGTGTGTCACTAGGCCAATGGGACCGACAAAATGACCCCTTTGATGAGTAATGGGAAAAGTAGAAATGTGTTGTTTATGATGAAGGGGGTGGAGCAATGTTCCGCAGCAGCCTCCCATGGGTTAGTTTTTAATATTAATCAACCGAGCTTTTTTTTATGGCGCAGAACCAGTGGAAACTACCTACCTGCCGCAGAGGCTGCGAGTACTATTTGAATATGCCACCAGAATTAATAGGTCACCCACGAACAGGTCTACTGAGGTGAAGTGTACTATTGGGTTTTGCAATGTTTGAAGCAGGACACCGCTTTCAAGAATTGAAATAGCCCAGCCTAAACAGAATTTTTCAATCCTTCAGATTTTCTAAATTTCTTCACTTTCATCAATTCAGATCAAACAAATGGCTGTAATATTTTTAATATTTGACGGATCTTTTTGCACTTAACGGCAAAGCTGTTCCCTGGAAAGCGAACTATGAGAGCGTAGGGTTTTCAAACAATTCATAAATTGTTCTAGGGCTCACAACTTGAAAAATCCAAAACGCATCGATTTTACGCCCGGTCCTGTCGCAACCAATCAAGCTTAACCCTTACAGTCCGAACGTCTGATGCGAGATACCGAAAAAATCTTAAAAATGCTGTATCTTTGGCCTCTTTTGACCAAATAAGTTCGTTCGCCCCTCAAAAGAACCGGACAAATGTCTATTTTCAGAATCTACAAAGAAATCCGGAATCGGACACTTGGCCACGGAGATATTCCGGAACCTAGTGGGGTAGGTTTTTGTCCGGGTATGCAACCCAATCTACAAATCATGATTATTATCATAAGTTCTTCAGAAAAACCATCCCAATTTGCTCCAAGACCTGTTCTGGACATATTACGCATATTCCTTTGATCCCGGACCTACGGATATGAATTGGCCACCCTTCCGGAACCGACTACACAGGAACGGATGTCGAATTCTTCACCAATTCTAATATGGCTTCCGACATGTCAAACGACACTAATTTTGGATCAGGAAATCAAATTTGACATCAGCATTACGATCTGGTGCCATTTGGCCACCATGCCACCAACCCGGAATATCCGTAACATGGTTCCGGTGGACCAATTTCGGTAATTTCACAAGTACACTTTCCGACATGTCAAACAACACTGATTTTTGCTCAGAAACTCAAATTTGACATCTTCATTACGATCTGGTGCCATTTGACCACCCTGCCACCAACCCGGAATATCCGTAACATGGTTCCGGTGGACCAATTTCGGTAATTTCACAAGTACACTTTCCGACATGTCAAACAACACTGATTTTTGCTCAGAAACTCAAATTTGACATCTTCATTACGATCTGGTGCCACTTGGCCACCCTGCCACCAACCCGGATTATCCGTAACATAGTTCTGATGGACCAATTTCGGTAATTTCACAAGTACACTTTCCGACATGTCAAACAACACTGATTTTTGCTCAGAAACTCAAATTTGACATCTTCATTACGATCTGGTGCCTTTTGGCCACCCTGCCACCAACCCGGAATATCCGTAACATGGTTCCGGTGGACCAATTACGGTAATTGCACAAGTACACTTTCTGACATGTCAAACAACACTGATTTTTGCTCAGAAACTCAAATTTGACATCTTCATTACGATCTGATGCCATAAGGTCACCCTGCCAACCCTGATTATCCGTAACATGGATCCGGTGGACCAATTTCGGTAACTGACAAATCGGAAAGTATCCGAAAATTGGTCCATCAGAATCATATTACGGATAATCCATATTATCGATAATCCGAGCCAAACATAAACTTTGAATAATATTTGCTGCGGCTCTTCACGAAAACTGTGAAATTCATCAAATAAACGTTAAGTATTATTATGTTTTTCGAATAATGGTTTGACATCATTTCGTTTGTTTATTTATTTTTTCTTAAGCATATTAAAAAAAATCCGTTGCCAAAAATACGGATACTGTGTAATTTGTAATTTATATTAGATTTAATTTCGCCCTATTAATATTAGTCACTTCTAATTTCACTGAGTTTGATTTTAAACATTGAAACATTTGTCTCAGAAATATTTGGATTTTTTCCTGGAAAACAGTTCAGTTCATGAAAAAGAGATATTACAGAACTGTTAATTTCTGTACATTATGGAAAAATATATACATAAAACTTATTCTAATTTTAATTGATTGAATAAATGGCTATTACTTGAAAACTTTGCATTTAGGCCGTTGCAAATATTTTTCAAAGTTTATGTCGCCCCCCCCCCTTCAAAGTTGGCCTGAATTATCAGGGGACAAAAAAATATTTTTTCGTAAAACTTCAAAATTTTAATGAAAGGGTGTTTTTTTGTGATTTTTTGTGATTTTTTTTTAGATCTTAATTAATTGTTTTGTGATTTTCAAAGCCCTTCCTATGTAATCGTTGATCGGAAGGCACGGCGTCGGGTAAATTGTGTATAATGTTTTGAATAAGGTTTTGTTTTTAATGGTGAAAAAGCTATTTCTATATACACCCAAAACTGGCAGCGCTAGTCCGAGAGAATGATGGTCTCGAGTCGAGAGAATAGTGGTACCATTCACGGACGCAGAGAACACAGCTCGAGATGGGCGATAGAACTATTCTCTCGAGGTTCATTTGCAAAAAAAGTTCATCCGTCAAACAAAAAACCAAAAGTGTCGACAACGGGAATCGAACCAGAGACCTTTGACAAACCAATTCAATGACTTAGCTGCCTCGGCCACCACAGCTTGGTGACCAAGGAGAAGTCAGAAGTCGATGTATGACACTTGTTGGAGATTTATTGATTCAACTAACGAATGAACTCATTTGTTATGATGGTGTGAGTTGGTACCATTATTCTATCGATTTTGGCACTGAGCCCTCAATAAATTTTGAGAGAACGATTATCTCGACTCTGAATTTTGAGTGTAATGATCGAAAGACGCACTGACATTTTGGATTAATTAATAGTGGAGTGAAATAATTGTGTGTGAGTGACTTTGTGTGTTAACCAAAAAGACCTTCCCATAGCATCGTTGCTTGGAAGGCTCGCCGACGGGTCTGTTATGAAAGTCCTCCCCATAGCGTCGTAGCTCGGGAGGCATCAAAAAGCCAATACCTTATCCTACTAACCCAAAAAAATAATAATCACGTGATACTTGAAGGAGATGCTGTGGATTCAACGGTCTCAAGCGGTATCAACAAGTATATAGCGAAAAACTATGTGCTTGATGAGTCTGCAACTTCAACTATCGGACTAACATTCCTCCCTTTCGTTGAACTGCAGGCTTCTTGGCAGGGCGCCGGTATTGACTAATAAAGTCGGGATCTTCAGAGGTTAAACAGTGAACGGATGGTTGGCTCCCACTGATCATTTTTGATTCATTGTTTAACTTCAGCTGATCTGTCAATAACGGAGTAGCAGCTCATTGGCAGTTAACCATGCTCATGCTCATGCTCAAAACTTCAAAATTTTAATGAAAATTAAAGTTTAATCAACTTAAACCCAGTTAAAATGCATTTTTTCGCGTTTATAATGATATTTAGCATGTTTGAACTCCTTTGAAAACATTTGAAATTTTCATGAAGTACCAATGTACAGTCCCACGAAAAGTTTTTTTCCGAAAAAAAATTCCGTCAATACCTCGATATTTTCAAAACTAATGATTGGAAAGCAACTGTACGCCTGTAAAATGCATTTTTTAACACATTTTTTATCCAAATGTTGAAACCTAGGCTTGTAATTTCAATTTTTATATTTTTTTTTAATTTTTTTGCCCCCTTCCTCGTTTTTGGTCAGAGCCGAGGGACATAAACTTCAAAAAACATTTACAACGGCCTTATCAATGATAATTAAGTTAATTTTGGTTTTAAATATTTGATCCACATAAACTTCAAATAATTTTTACTGCCTATTAGAAAGAAAAGCATAAAAAATAACCAACTCTAACGTAGTTCTCGCAAAAAAATATATTTCTCGACTTTTTATAGGTCCTTTTTAAAAAAAACTCTATATTAATACAATTATCTAATAAAAATGAAAAGATTTTGGATTCATAAAACATTTTTCATTGAGTAATATATAATGGCGTTGCCTTTTGTTGCTTTGCTAAACAACATGTTGAAAATAATTTTTAGGACAGTTTTAGGATAGAATAAGGCCTTCTACATACAGAACTAGTCTTTGTATGACACTCTCATTTGAAATAAGTTTCGTTGACGAAGAACAATATGAAAAATAAATTACTCCAATTACCCAAAAATTACTTTAGTTACCAATTTATTACTATAAATTACTCTAATTACCATGAATCACTAAGTTATGAGTGAATTACCTTATCACTAGCTCCAAATCAAAGTAATTATTAATTACTTGCCAGTCTGAGGCCTTGCTGGAGACCCTTGGAAATGCTTATTTTCTTTTTGAGTTAAAATCGCCATTTTGTGCAGCCCTCAATGACTCACCTTTTGACCTTCACAGATCCCTAAAATTCGATTTCAATCCTGAGCTATTCAATAAAAACCGAAAATACTTCGTGCCTTGTTGTCGCTCTTCATATGAAAGAAGCCGGAAAATTGACGTGAGTGCGACAAAGGGAAAGGGATTTCAGGTCAGATCGCGTTTGACACCCCGGGCAGACGGTAATAACAAAATTAATAATATTCCAATAACAAATCCTGTTAAAATAACAAAAAGTGTTATTATTTTATCCTGAAGTTCAACTTCAAGAAGAAAAAATTATAACAGTTTCTGATAAAAAAACAAAATTTGGTATTGAAGTGATATTATATTGAAAATGTTTAATAACACGCTAATAAGAGGAAATATTATACATTTCAAAAACTCTTCTAATAACAAAATTTGTTATTCGTTCAGTATACTGACTTAGAAATAAAATTACCATAAATCGCAAAAATGGAAAAGTATCTAACTGTCCATAACACAATCTGTTATTATTTTTTCTTTTGTTAAATATGTTTAGATCTTTGGGATAATTTTGTCTAATTTCATCGGGGTCATTATTTTGGCCATGAAATGGATCCCATAAGCTAAAATTATTTTAAAAAGTTTAAATTTTGAAAGTTGATTTTTTAATTATTCGACATACCCCCTAAGGGACTTTCCTAAAATTGGCTAGAACTATGGGATAATTTTGACCAATTTCGTCGGGGTCATTATTTTGGCCATGAAATGGGGTCCTTAAGCTAAAATTATTCTAAAAAGTTAAAATTTTGAAAGCTGGTTTTTTTTTATTATTTGATATACCCCCTAAAGGACTTTGTTTAAAATGGTTAGAACTATGGAATAATTTTGACCAATTTCATCAGGGTCATTATTTTGGCCATGAAATGGGGTCCTTAAGCTAAAATTATTCTAAAAAGTTGAAATTTTGGAAGTTGATTTTTTAAATTATTTGATATACCCCCTAAGGGACTTTGCTAAAATTGGCTAGAACTATGGGATAATTTTGACCAATTTCGTCGGGGTCTTTATTTTGGCCATGAAATGGGGTCCTTAAGCTAAAA
Organism: Culex quinquefasciatus; assembly: GCF_015732765.1. Classification (NCBI taxonomy): domain Eukaryota; kingdom Metazoa; phylum Arthropoda; class Insecta; order Diptera; family Culicidae; genus Culex; species Culex quinquefasciatus. The sequence continues at coordinate 36,486,893 of NC_051861.1, forward strand.
TTATTCTATAAAGTTGAAATTTTGAAAGTTGATTTTTTCAATTATTTGATATACCTCCTAAAGGACTTTGTTTAAAATGGTTAGAACTATGGAATAATTTTGACCAATTTCGTCGGGGTCATTATTTTGGCCATGAAATGTGGTCCTTAAGCCAAAATTATTCTAAAAAGTTGAAATTTTGAAAGTTGATTTTTTATATTATTTGATATACCCCCTAAGGGACTTTGCCAAAATTGACTAGAACTATGGGATAATTTTGACCAATTTCGGCCGGATCATTATTTTGGCCATGAAATGGGGTCCTTAAGCTGAAATTATTCTAAAAAGTTGAAATTTTGAAAGTTGATTTTTTTGATTATTTGATATACCCCCTAAGGGACTATGCTAAAATTGGCTAGAACTATGGGATAATTTTGACCAATTTCGTTGGGGTCATTATTTTGGCCATGAAATGGGGTCCTTAAGCTAAAATTATTCTAAAAAGTTGAAATTTTGAAAGTTGATTTTTTAAAATTATTTGATATACCCCCTAAGGGATTTTACCAAAATTGGCTAGAACTATGAAATAATTTTGACCAATTTCATCGGAGTCATTTATTTCACCATGAAATGGGGTTTCAAGCTAAAATTTATCCGATAAAATTAACTTTTGAGAGTTCATTTTTTTTTTTAATTTTGTTATATTCCCTAACGAAATTGATTCATTTATTGAGATTTTTTGATGTGTGAATAACAAAAACTGTTATTATTTTCACAGAGCCAGGAATTCGGAACTGACGTTGAAGTTCGAGCTGGAGTGAGACCTCGGAGACTGCATCGGATTCAGCAAATTTTCAGCAACTTTTACTTGGAGTAGGAATCTGTGAAGTCGGGTATTTTTAAAGAGCTGAAGTCGTCGTTGACGTCATATCCTGAATCCAGTGTCGGAGTTGTCTTCAAAGTATGGATTCAAAGTCGCTTGGAGGTACCCGACTCTGCAGCCCTGACTAGTACAGAGGAGTCATGGCAACTGCAGGTTTATTTGCAAATTACAAATAAACCAAAACAATAACTTTTTTGTTATGAAGACATACCAGTTCAATAACATTTTTTGTTATTATGCTGCTCCACCTCTCCGCACAAAATAACAAATCTTGTTATTCCTTCATGATTCTTTCTGTGTTATTGGTTTGTTATTGCAATAACAACATAATAGCAGTTTAAGTTATTCTTCGAACAAATCTTTGTTATTGATTTTTGTTATTTTAACAACTAATCCGATCATCCCAATAACATATTTCGATCTTCTCACAATATCAAAAACTGACCTTCCCAAGTTATTTCCGTCTGCTCGGGACACGTTCAAGCCCAACTAGCGTAAACATTTGTAATGATAACTCGGGACTACGACAACCTAATTCAACCAAACTTCAGGACACTGCACAGAATGGACAACAAAACAAAACGTGTTTGTTGTTGTTTACTCTGCGTTTTTTTCTTGGAACGTCAAAAAGCGACGTATACCATGTTAGCACGACAGCGTTACATATTCTTGGAAGAATTGGTTCATAAGTTTGTTTTTTTTTTTTTTGAAAAAATTGCCAAATCCGTAAATAAAAATACTTAGACCCAATCTCACTACTACTGACGGTTCATTGATGTTTGTTATAATAATATTGTTTGTATACAAGAATTTTGTTCAGTTAAGTTTCTTAAGGTTAAGGATTTTATAAAACCCCTTCCCAGAAAACATTCTTATACTAAATTGCGAAATCGCCCTTGCTCGCACTGCTCACTCATCCATTAATCCCCCAAAGTTATAACTAATTCAGCTCTCCATCAACTCCTCAACGGTCAGCAGCAGCGCAACAGCCAATTCAACCCGCGCCCTCGCACACACACGTACATCACACATACACACACACACACCCTCACCCACAAACTCACATGCTCACTCACCTGTCCATCTCCGCCCTTCACGGCGAGAAGGAAAATCGTTACAAGCTGAAAAACCATCGCAAACTAAATCACTTAAAAATGTTGCTCCTGACAGGTTAGCTGCCTCGGAGGAGGGAGTTCCGCTGGGGTGGGGATCGTCTCCAGGCCTCTAGCGCTGGACCGGGCCTTGTCTTTGGGCCGCCGTAGCTTCATAACTGGCCAGCGTCCAGTTGTTTAAACTTGTGCCGTCGTGCCGTCTCTTTCCAGCGCGCAGTTCGCCCTTCTTTCGTCAAGCCAGCGGAGAAAGCAGCCTCCAGTACCTGCTTGGCTGGACCAGAAGGGGGTTGACCGGCGTACACAAACTTCACGGGGTGGAGTGGGAGACGGATTTGGGAGGGTGCAGGGTCCGGAGTGCAAAACTTCTCGTTTCGCTTGACCGTTCTGATGTGGTCAGAGAAATGTGGAAAATAATAAGAAAGAAAGGTCCTTTTCCTCCGGAGAATAGTCCAGCTGGGCAAGCTAGAGCTTGGGGGCCGCATCTCGGAGATCTCGGTCGGTCGGTCCGTCCATACGTAGGGAGGTAGGTACGATACCTTCATTTATGTAAATTGCAGACTCACACAGAAAGGAGAGAGCCCGAGCAAGGAAGAAGCAGTGATGCCTTCCTTTTGCTTGGCTGGACCAGTTTGAGAGTCCTGATCAACGACGGAGTGTGGTGTCCAGTGGGTTCTTCCTTCTGCGGATGGCCAAAGGGTCCCGCGCAGATATTTTTTCAACAGAGTCGAATCGCATGTGAGATGATTTTGAGCCCGTTTTGCTTTCTTGCTTTCTTGCTTTCTTGCTTTCTTGCTTTCTTGCTTTCTTGCTTTCTTGCTTTCTTGCTTTCTTGTTTTCTTGCTTTCTTGCTTTCTTGCTTTCTTGCTTTCTTGCTTTCTTGCTTTCTTGCTTTCTTGCTTTCTTGCTTTCTTGCTTTCTTGCTTTCTTGCTTTCTTGCTTTCTTGCTTTCTTGCTTTCTTGCTTTCTTGCTTTCTTGCTTTCTTGCTTTCTTGCTTTCTTGCTTTCTTGCTTTCTTGCTTTCTTGCTTTCTTGCTTTCTTGCTCTTGCTTTCTTGCTTTCTTGCTTTCTTGCTTTCTTGCTTTCTTGCTTTCTTGCTTTGCTTTCTTTTTGCTTTCTTGCTTTCTTGCTTTCTTGCTTTCTTGCTTTCTTGCTTTCTTGCTTTGCTTTCTGACGTGTGCTCTTGCTTTCTTGCTTTCTTGCTTTCTTGCTTTCTTGCTTTCTTGCTTTCTTGCTTTCTTGCTTTCTTGCTTTCTTGCTTTCTTGCTTTCTTGCTTTCTTGCTTTCTTGCTTTCTTGCTTTCTTGCTTTCTTGCTTTTTGCTTTCTTGCTTTCTTGCTTTCTTGCTTTCTTGCTTTCTTGCTTTCTTGCTTTCTTGCTTTCTTGCTTTCTTGCTTTCTTGCTTTCTTGCTTTCTTGCTTTCTTGCTTTCTTGCTTTCTTGCTTTCTTGCTTTCTTGCTTTCTTGCTTTCTTGCTTTCTTGCTTTCTTGCTTTCTTGCTTTCTTGCTTTCTTAGCTCTGCTTTCTTGCTTTTTCTTGCTTTCTTGCTTTCTTGCTTTCTTGCTTTCTTGCTTTCTTGCTTTCTTGCTTTCTTGCTTTCTTGCTTTCTTGCTTTCTTGCTTTCTTGCTTTCTTGCTTTCTTGCTTTCTTGCTTTCTTGCTTTCTTGCTTTCTTGCTTTCTTGCTTTCTTGCTTTCTTGCTTTCTTGCTTTGCTTTCTTGCTTTCTTGCTTTCTTGCTTTCTTGCTTTCTTGCTTTCTTGCTTTCTTGCTTTCTTGCTTTGCTTTCTTGCTTTCTTGCTTTCTTGCTTTCTTGCTTTCTTGCTTTCTTGCTTTCTTGCTTTCTTGCTTTCTTGCTTTCTTGCTTTCTTGCTTTCTTGCTTTCTTGCTTTCTTGCTTTCTTGCTTTTTGCTTTTTGCTTTTTGCTTTTTGCTTTTTGCTTTTTGCTTTTTGCTTTTTGCTTTTTGCTTTTTGCTTTTTGCTTTTTGCTTTTTGCTTTTTGCTTTTTGCTTTTTGCTTTTTGCTTTTTGCTTTTAGTTTTTAGTTTTTAGTTTTTAGTTTTTAGTTTTTAGTTTTTAGTTTTTAGTTTTTAGTTTTTAGTTTTTAGTTTTTAGTTTTTAGTTTTTAGTTTTTAGTTTTTAGTTTTTAGTTTTTAGTTTTTAGTTTTTAGTTTTTAGTTTTTAGTTTTTAGTTTTTAGTTTTTAGTTTTTAGTTTTTAGTTTTAGTTTTAGTTTTTAGTTTTTAGTTTTTAGTTTTTAGTTTTTAGTTTTTAGTTTTTAGTTTTTAGTTTTTAGTTTTTAGTTTTTAGTTTTTAGTTTTTAGTTTTTAGTTTTTAGTTTTTAGTTTTTAGTTTTTAGTTTTTAGTTTTTAGTTTTTAGTTTTTAGTTTTTAGTTTTTAGTTTTTAGTTTTTAGTTTTTAGTTTTTAGTTTTTAGTTTTTAGTTTTTAGTTTTTTGTTTTTAGTTTTTAGTTTTTAGTTTTTAGTTTTTAGTTTTTAGTTTTTAGTTTTTAGTTTTTAGTTTTTAGTTTTTAGTTTTTAGTTTTTAGTTTTTAGTTTTTAGTTTTTAGTTTTTAGTTTTTAGTTTTTAGTTTTTAGTTTTTAGTTTTTAGTTTTTAATTTTTAGGAAGAGAGTTCGGCAGCCATGTTGGCATCGGTCGCGTTTTGCTTCGTCAGAAATAATTTTGACTATTTTGTGATGTTTTACGGTGTTTTAAGGCCAGATATATCGTTAATCTGGGAGATAGTGATGGGATCTACTGTGGGATAGTGAAGTTTTTGTAAAATTGTTTGTTTTATTGTGATTTTCGAGCGATTTATTTGCGGTTCTGTGTGAAAAATTGTTCGGCAGAATTTTTACTCTCCCAGAGTGAAGGTTTGAAGAGAAAGAGTGCTGTGTGTTTTTGGTACGACGATGACGGACGTGTGAATGTGAAGCAGGCATCTTCGAGGTGGATGCTGCTGCAGCGTCGTCATCATCATCATCATCATCATTCATCATTGACGACGTGACCTGCCAGGATTATGGTGTGCCCAAGTTTCCGGTGAGTTCGCTCCAGGTTGTTTGGGTCTGTGGCCCCTCTAAAACGGCCTACTGTTTTCCAAATGGAAATATGTTTGCCTCTCTTTATGTGAGTCCAGCTCCGAACTCCGAAGAGAGGCGCCCTGTTTCGTGAGTTTAACACGCAAGAGTTTGACAGATCGAAGAGAGCTTTAGAGTGTGAGTCACTCAATTTACCATTCACATAATGCGCAACGGTACTCACGGCACTCGCATCTGACAGTGGTACAGGAACAGCGCAATATTGATCCCACATTATTTATTTACGGTTTTTGTTTTGCGCTTTCTGAGTCGCAGTCTTTCTAGCCACTTGATAGGACAGTTTTCGTCAATCGATTGAATGCTTGAATAACAGGATTTACTTTGTCCATCCGTAATCTTTACCCTTTTAAAATTTATAGTATATAATTTATTTCAATTTGCATACTGCTGAATAGCATTTCCATATGAAAGTTAAACGGGGCCACTACGATTATAAGCCAATTCGAGGCACTTTTATTGTATTTATTTTTGTTTGTTTAACTGTCATATGGGTTTGTTCAAAAATTACGTTCATGAATAGGGGGTCTGAGATTTGTAACAGCCCATATTAAGGTATACGAAAAGTGCGTGACAGGGGGGAGGGGGGGACTGAAATCCCGAAAATCTCTGGACGTAATATTTGAACAAACCCTATGGAACTGATTTATTATTAAATTATAGTTATTTATTTTACAACTTCCTGGACTACCCCTGATCGCATAAATGTCACATGTACATTTAAATAGCTTTTGAGTTTTTGATGAAGTTCGGTTCGAAATCGCGTACTCTTTTAGAAAAACCTACAACATCCAGTACTTTGTTCTAGAAATCAGGAGGAAATCCAGTTTTTGGGTGAAAACTTAACACGTAACACGTGTGAGGGACAAACTTCAAATGTGTTTTTCTCAGCTTGTTGTTTTTGCATATGGGCATTTATGCGAACATGGACAGTGGAATCACTTTAAATGAACGGCTTATATGATTTTATTCATCCACTACATGATTTTATATTTTCATTTTATTCTTTATACAATTTTTTTCCATCCTACCATCCTTCCAAGAATCATCTTGAAATTTATTGCTCATATGTATTTTTATATTCATTATATTTTACCTTATTTCCCATTTCATTCTTTACTCCATTCCTCTTCCTTTATCCTACCATTCCTCCATATCATATATGATCAAACTACATAAACTCATGACACTAACAAAATCAGCAATGGAACCATTTAAAGCATTGCGCTTTAAATTATATTATTCATTTTACAGCTTCCTGGAATCATCTTTAAACTTACTGCTTATATTTGTATATACAGTGGACTCTCTCGTTGTCGATATTAAAGGGACCGTCGGGAGTTATCAAATTAAAGAACGAAAAATCAAAGCAATCTATTTGAAGGGACTGAAAAATTTATTGACAGCTGGAGCAATATTGATATCGAGAAGATCGACAGCCAGAGAGTCCACTGTATCTATATTTATCTGTACACCATATAATTTATTTATATTTCTATATAATTCCTTCTCCTATTTTCCTTTCATTTTTCCTACTTTTCATAAACCCATGACACTTAAAAATCAGCAATAGAATCATCTAGAGTGATTGTGCTTAAAAAAAATAGTTATTCATTTTACAGCTTCCTGGAATCATCTTTAAATTTATTGCTTATATGTATTTATCTGTTCACTATATAATTTATTTTAATTTCTATATAATTCTTTACCCTATTCCTTTTTCTTATCATTCCCCCATACCATATATAATCGAATTGCGAAAACTCACGACACTTACAATAATTGCACACACAAAACACACCACATCAAAACTGATCCGGAGCGTTTGGTACGGTATGTCCACGCATCCTTCCTCCCCTGTAGATTCTGTGAAATGTGATCCGTTCTCAGAATCCTCTCTGCGGTAAACACAACGCAGTAGGGCTGGCCGTTTTAATATTTGTATTACATTTTCGGGTGTTCTCGGATGTAATGCAATTATTAATATTGACAAGAAAAGTGCTTGGGGCGTAATCTAATCACAAGACTTTCCAGCATGCTTTCATCGGACTGGCTGCGTTTGTGTTAGATTAGATTAGATTAGATTTAGTTTTTAGTTTTTAGTTTTTAGTTTTTAGTTTTTAGTTTTTAGTTTTTAGTTTTTAGTTTTTAGTTTTTAGTTTTTAGTTTTTAGTTTTTAGTTTTTAGTTTTTAGTTTTTAGTTTTCAGTTTTTAGTTTTTAGTTTTTAGTTTTTAGTTTTTAGTTTTTAGTTTTTAGTTTTTAGTTTTTAGTTTTTAGTTTTTAGTTTTTAGTTTTTAGTTTTTAGTTTTTAGTTTTTAGTTTTTAGTTTTTAGTTTTTAGTTTTTAGTTTTTAGTTTTTAGTTTTTAGTTTTTAGTTTTTAGTTTTTAGTTTTTAGTTTTTAGTTTTTAGTTTTAGTTTTTAGTTTTTAGTTTTTAGTTTTTAGTTTTTAGTTTTTAGTTTTTAGTTTTTAGTTTTTAGTTTTTAGTTTTTAGTTTTTAGTTTTTAGTTTTTAGTTTTTAGTTTTTAGTTTTTAGTTTTTAGTTTTTAGTTTTTAGTTTTTAGTTTTTAGTTTTTAGTTTTTAGTTTTTAGTTTTTAGTTTTTAGTTTTTAGTTTTTAGTTTTTAGTTTTTAGTTTTTAGTTTTTAGTTTTTAGTTTTTAGTTTTTAGTTTTTAGTTTTTAGTTTTTAGTTTTTAGTTTTTAGTTTTTAGTTTTTAGTTTTTAGTTTTTAGTTTTTAGTTTTTAGTTTTTAGTTTTTAGTTTTTAGTTTTTAGTTTTTAGTTTTTAGTTTTTAGTTTTTAGTTTTTAGTTTTTAGTTTTTAGTTTTTAGTTTTTAGTTTTTAGTTTTTAGTTTTTAGTTTTTAGTTTTTAGTTTTTAGTTTTTAGTTTTTAGTTTTTAGTTTTTAGTTTTCAGTTCGATTCGGCACTGGACACTCCAGATATCCTCCAACAAAACCCCCGAATGGGCCAAGGTGGGACTCGCCGGATAATGCTTGGTCAAGTTTGCTTACTGGTACGAACTACGCTGGCACAGTAAAAGGGATTTCTACGATGACACCGAAGACGACGACGGCTCTTGGAATGGGTTCGAAACCTGCCAGGCACGGAAAAGTACGAAATACGAACTAGACCAAAACTTAAACCGCGTCGCCTCATTCCTGGCATCGCTTCCATTATTTCAACCATATAAAATATTCCTCCCGGCCCTGGTCATCATCATCGTCGTCCGGCTGGACATCCCTTTCTAGGTATAAGGGGGACCCAACTCTTCCTTTCGGAACTCTCGTGCACAGAAAACCATTACACATTACATAATCCACCGAGGACCGACTCGACTTGAACTTGGTCCGGTCCACCGCGTCGTAGTCCAGCGATGCTTTTTGTTTAACAAAATATTCAGCATCTCGCAAGATGACTCCGGGCCAGCTGGTGACCACTCCGGGTAGGGAGCCAGAGTGAGGAGGGTCCATCCGTGTGGCATATTAGATGGTCTACAAACGAAACCTCTTTCCAGTGAACCTTAAGCAAGACTCGTCGCAAAACTGTTTGGTACACCTCACATGTAGAGCTGCAGGGATTCGATTAGGGTGAGAGAATGAATTTTTGAATTGAATTATTTTTATTAAAAAAGAATCAGACTTCCTAAATGTGTTATTCAAAAAAATTAAACAAAAAAAATATTTTCGAAATTTCAGCTTAAATTTTGTCACCACTTCAACCAAAATCAACCGTCCTGACATTCTCTTAGCGCGCCAAATTGGGAATCCTTATCGTTCTCACTTTTCTCCGTTTTATTTAATGCTTCCTTCGAGCCGTTCCCCCCCCCCCCAACCTCATCAGATCTTCATCTCCTGTGGACCAAACTCACGCGGCACAAGCCCCCACACTGCTTAGCAACGTAGCGCCCAAGTCGGTAATGGCGTACATTGGAAGGGACGAGATGACCACCCCCGAACCTTCCTCTTTAATTTCACGTGTCCAAATTCTCCAACCTTGGTCGCCCCGAAACCGCCGGACGAAACGTCTCATCTAGCAAACACGCCAAGTCCACTTTTGCGCTGCCCCCGCCCGCCACTACCCAGCGCTCTCTGCGAAAAGTCCCACTTTATCCGTGCTGACCGGTCCTGGTCCCATTCCTCGAAACTAGAATCAACTCCAAATGGACCCACTCTCCCCCCCAACGAATACACACACTAGCCCGTACGAAGGGTTCATTTTCTTATTCATCTTCATATGCTAAAACAGAGCGCACAAGTACAGCTACTACTGCCAAAGTCACAAGACTCTAAGAGCACAGGTTGAAAGGAAAATGAACTCTTTCGTAGTAGCTCGGCAACAAGATTCGAAATTTCAGGCATTTTTAGTTCATCTTATTTAGTAACAAAAATCCTCTGTAATTACTCTTAGCTTTAAGAAAAATGTTATAGAAAAAAGCCGACTCGGTCCTAACCAGGTCCCAGTACCGAAAAGGACCCAATAAAAAGAATTTTATTTAAGAAAAACAACAACAATTAGAGCGACTATGGGCTAAAATCGATTTACCTCTTGTCTAGAAAAATTCACACATGTTTTGCATTTTAATTTGAAAATCTGATCTAGATAGATAAAAAAACATGGTTATATTTCATCTGGGAACGGTAACATCTTTTAATTCAAAAAAATAAATGTGTAAATTTACCTCTAATAGGTTTAAATCTACCGTAAAGACAATTTTATAGTCTAAATTGAATTACCACTACACCACAAAAGAGGTAATATTAAACTATTCAATTTGTCAACTTCGAAATTAACACAATTTTTGCTGTTTATGGTTTTTAAGATATCCTCAATTCTTTGTACAGTAAAAAAAATTATAAGTAAAATTGCATGCAAATCATGCTCATCACCTTTGTGAGCAAAAGCATGTTATTTTGTATGAGAAAACGTGAACACAAAAAACATGTACGGAAAAACAAAAAAATTTGCACACCTCAAATATAACATCAACCCGGTGAGAGTCACATTCAGATTACCAAGTCCGCGCCCCAACCCTCTCTGCTATCTCACCAATGTGAAATGACTTGGATCAACACCGATGTAGCAGTAAGTTTCCATCGTACAGTACAGTTAACACATTATTGGCTGGGTGCAGAATAGTGGTCCGCAAAGCGGCCTCAATATGGAACTGTCAAAGCGGAACCAAATTACTGTTTGAAAAATGATGCCAATAAGTGGCAAGTATTGTAATCGATCTAAAGTTTATTTTGTCAAAAAAGTCAAGGGCATCGAGCTTCAAAGTCAACAAATCTTAAGAAAAGGGTTGAAATCGAGATGGGCATAATTCGTCGCTAACATTTTAATAAGCTTTATGTCTCATGCAAAACCTATGTTTACGATTTGTTTACGACGAATTATCAGTGATTAATGGCACCTGCCAAATAACATTGAATAATCTTACTCCTGCGATGCGCTGCGCTTGAAAGATACATAATCTCGTAACAAAGAAGGACTATTTTGGTCGCCCATCGTTTAGTCTACGAACAAAAAAGCGCAAAGAACTTAATAATTTCAGCGAAAACTTTAATATCATCAGATCCAAAATGTTTCAAAACGAGTCACTTCAGCAGCAAAACATATGTCACGCTTGAGCTTGAACATAGCCTTCTACTTTGTTTATGTTTACAGCTGTAGTGCAGTTGTATTAGTGAGGAGCAGTGGGGATCATTCGGAAATCACGATACGCATACTGTCTTTTCAGCACCCAGATTATAGGGTGTACGGGAAAACCTACACCCAAAACTGGACACTTTCAACTTTGCCGAAGATACCAAATCAATCTGAAAATTCCGTCTCCAGATATAGATTTTCGTTTTTTTTACTGCTCGTAATACAATGAAAGGTCAATTTGCAAAATTCTAGAGAATTTCTCCCCAGTAGATCCATAAGCCATGTCTGCCTGTGTGGATCAATCGGACCGCGCACTGAACTCACAATCCAGAGGTTGTCGGTTCGAATCCCGAGGCGAACGCAAATAAATTCTAAGTGTAAATATAGGTTTTCGGTGCCCTCTCCCCGTGCCATACCTTCACACTTAGGAGACCCGGGAGGCGGAGTCTTGTCGCAAAAAGAACGATACACGCCTGTGGATCCGTTGACGAAACCGCAAGGTTTAAGAGGGCCACATTATAAGGTGTTACGTCGATTCCGTTTTTTTTTTAGATCCATAAGCCAAACCCAGCTCAACAAATCCCTTGTCACTTCAATGTTTTGATGCTCCTTTTTTTCATTCATATTAATCAGATTTTTTTTTCATTCAGTTCAAAATAACATTGAAGTTACAGCGGTTTTAAAAATGAAAATGGTGAAGAAATAGGTTTTTTATGGGTTTTGGCAATTCCTATGTGACAGACTTAGTTTTCAGTCTTGAACATATTTTTACCGGAAAGCTCGTCCAATATCGTATAAGTTTGTATTTGACCACATTTCAATTTGAAGAATGGGCTTACAGATATAAGCTAATTTACTATCCAGATTACTATACTACACGGAAAAAAAAATGTTTTCAGTTATGAGCAATATAATTAGCTTATATCTGTAAGCCCATACATCCAATTGAAATGTGGCCACAGACAAACTTATGGAAAATTGGACGAGCTTTCCGGTAAAAATATTTTCGATACTGGAAAATCAAATCTGTCCAATATGAATTGCCAAAACCCATAAAAAACCCATTTCTCAACATTTTTATTTTTTGAACCGCTAAAACTTCACCAGGATTGAACTTAGGACAATGGTCAATATGGAGACTTTTATGTAAAATTGTCTGGAAAATCGACTCTCGTGCTCGGTTTTTGAAAATTTTGATGTTAAGAGCACTTTTGAAAAAAAAAAAACCGTGGGCTAACCTTCAAATTTGACTTTTAAACTTAAAAATAAAAAATCTCATGAAAGTGGCGTGTTTTTTTCTTTCAGTGTTTTTTTTTGGATAGCCCATCAAATTTTTGACCACTTTTTGATACGATGCAATGGCTTCAAGATACATCAATATATAAATAACGCAATACAAACATATTTAAAACACTTACGCCCTTCTCAAATGTCATTCTCGAGTGTAACTGGCTCCATATACTCAAAATGGCTTATATGAGCGTAGGATAATATGTCTACAAAGTTTCATTGAAATCGGAGAGAGTTGAGAAAAAAGCACCTAAAAAATTTCTGTATTGGGCTGGAATTGCTCTATTGTTATAAATCGTTAAAATCAAATTTACAGTTGCTATATCTTGAAAATGGAGCTCTTTATCAAAAAATCTGTCAGGTCCTTTTCGGTTGCAAATTCAATTTTACATTAAAAATTTAAATCAAATTTGTTTTTGCATAAAATTTTGATTTTTTCCGAAAATCACTATTTTTTTGGAAAAAAACATATTTCGGGGGCACATTTTGGGAAATTGAGTATTTGCGAAAAAAAATGGTTTAAAAATCTGCAATTTTTTTTCCGTACACCTGTTTTTTCAATAGTCCTCAACAATACCTACATCTTTGCCAATGACACCAAATTGATCAGAAAATTCACTTAAAAGTTATAGCTGTTTGAATATTTATGTACCATTTTTGTATGGACAGCTGCCAAAATTGTCTGGAGACTTGTATGGGTGAACCAATGACACAATATAGCTTCATTAATCATAGGGAAGGCCACCACAAAATTTGAGCCAAATCAAAAAATACAAAAAATAAAAATGTTCGAAATCGGCCAATTTTTAAGAGAGATGCTCCCTTTTAAACTTGAACTTTTTTCACTGTGTTAAGTTTAGTTGTTATTGGCAGACAACTGCTATAGAGCAGTTCTCTCAGATTTCGGTCATTCGATTTTTTTGTTTTTTTTTAATCCAACTGAAACTTTTTTGGTGCCTTCGGTATGCCCAAAGAAGCCATTTTGCATAATTAGTTTGTCCATATAATTTTCCATGCAAATTTGGCAGCTGGCCATGCAAAAATGATGTATGAAAATTCAAAAATCTGTATCATTTGAAGGAATTTTTTCATCGATTTGGTGTCTTCGGCAAAGTTATAGGTATGGATACGGACTACACTGAAAAAAATGATACACGGTAAAAAAAAAATTTTGGTGATTTTTTATTTTACTTTTTGTCATGTAAAATTACATTACAAACGAAACTATTGGCACTACGCCCCCCGGGGCATGGTCTTCCTCTAACGTAGGATTTCTGCTCCAGCGCCTCTGACGAGACAGGAGAAACCGGGACCGACGTTTTACTTCACCATCCGATAGAAGCTCAGTGGATAAGGCGGGAATCGAACCCGCGTCTCATAGCATCATCGGGATCGGCAGCCGAAGCCGCTACCCCTGCGCCACGAGACCCACATATTACATTACAATAATAGGTAATACTCAAGCGAAAAAAATAAATCACCCAGGGGTAGAAAATTCAAGAAGGGCACTTTCTCGACACTTTGCGGGATTTACTGAAATATTACGTCAGGGATCAAGAGCAACTTATTTTTTTAAGATTTTTGTTCGATCTTATGATATATTCTTTCGAAAAGTCGCTGAAAATCGATGGATTCCCATAAAATCACAAAAGTTGCGGAATATCCCGCAAATTATCGGAAAACAGCCCTTCTTTCATGATGCCAAATCAGACTTGCCGATTTTTTTATCTAAAGTTAGTTCTACGAAACACATCGTGGAATATCATCATTTCAGATGAAATTTCAATTAAATTTTTGGGGAATAAGTTGGTATCAATTAACATAGTATGACAGCTAATTTTACATACTTTATCGGTCAGAAAATCTATCAACATTACCAGATGCAATAAAACTATATTTTTTTGCTGTGTTTTAACAAAATATTTCTGCATAGAAATAATAAACACAAAAAAGATCAAGTTTAATGCAATGCGTACAAACTGCACAACTAACAAAAATTCTCAAAATATTCCAACCTTAACATTCATCACCCAGACCCAGAGTAACAGCTCTCCATGTAAACCTTGAAAAACAACAACAACAACAGCAATCTAACATCGACTTTCTCCTGGCGGGAACGGAAACAAAAAACCACCCACTTTTCCTTCGATGGGCCGAAAGATTCACCAAAAACAACAACAACAACAACAACAACAGCATCCCAAACTCCAACCCTTTCCAAAGTCTTTATTCTAATGTCCAGCAGGACCGGTTGGGACGTCCAACGCCATCGTCGTCCTTCGAGATGTGTGTGTGTGTGTATGTGTTTCGCGTGAGTCCCGAGAAGAGGCTCTGAAACTTCTTCCGGTTTCACCACTCGGGGTGGTCATCGGTACCTTCTACCTTCTGCCAGTAGTGGGTTCAGGAACCGATTCTGTATCGGGCTGTTATCTTAGCTCACATGTTGGGGAGAAAGGTGGGTTGGTCGGGACGTTCTACGGTACATGGTTTGACGTAGAGTGTTTTGAAAAGTGTTGGAAAATGAATTTGGTTTTAGTTGTTTACTTTCAGTAAGTAAGTTTCAATTTAAATATTTATTTTTTTCAAGAAATCAATAATAAAACTCGTTTCTTTAAAAGAATAATTATTGATTTTGAGGAGATTGTGGAATTTTATTTAACATTTGTAAAAAAAAATCCAAGAGAAAAAGAACCTAACAATCTGATGCGTTCCAAATCTCTGGCTCCGACGCTACAATGCCACGGCCAATCCGGCCAAACAAGAACCGGATGGATGAACGGGTTTGTACGAAATAGATAGATGGATGGATGGATGGACAGGGCGGCAGCCCTGGTAGCCTCTGCTGCGGATGGATGGACATGGACAAGAAAAACGTCAAACGAAAGGCAATCCTCGGGCCGGCTTCTAAGGAACATGGCTTGGCTCGACTGGACAGAGCTTCCGATTCGTTTCGTCCTGGCCAAGCTCTGCTGTTTCTGATATGCGTCGTCCCTGGTGAGAAGTCGCTTTCTGGTTAAGGGGTTAGCTATGCAAATCATGCTGAATGATTATTGATAAATTGATAAATTGATTAATTAATAAATTGATAATTTTATAAACTGAATAATTGATATATTGATAAATGAGTCATTCCAGGTCAACTGAGTACACATTTGGACTCGACCTTCAACGATTTGGACCAAACTTGAAGGGAAATTCATCTATCGATATTTAACAGAAGAGCAGTTCTCTACGGAATCGGTCTTTTTTCTTTAAATTTAATTTTTGTATTTTTTAATCCGGCTGAAACTTTTTTGGTGCCTTCGGTATGCCCAAAGAAGCCATTTTGCATCATTAGTTTGTCCATATAATTTTCCATACAAATTTGGCAGCGTAATATTGAATGTTTGGCCCGTTTAAAATGTTAGTCTTGATTTTAAATTTTTGAAAATATTTATTTCGAAAAGATTGGAAAATTTCACGAATGTTTCATGTTTTACCATTGTTAATCGGACCTATAGTTGCTGAGATATCGACATTAGAAAATAGTGGGTTGTTTGGGTGAGACTTAGCAAACATCAATTTTCCTGTTTTTTAGCCTTTGCATAGCAATATCTCAGCAACTATGGGTCGCATCAACAAAATTCAATAAAGCAAAATATAGAGAATTTTCTCAGCTTTTAAAAAATATTTTTTTCAAAGGTGGGCAAACATGGGCACTAATTATAAAAAATGAAAAACTGCGACAATTTTCAAAAAAGTTACCTAAAAATGGCTATAACTTGAAAACGGTGCACTTTATCAAAAATTCACCAAAGTACTTTTTGATTGCAAATTCGATTTTACATCGAAAAATGAAGTTGAAAAATTTTTGCGACCGATATTTCGATTTTTTGAAAAAATCAGTATTGATTCAAAAAATCATAACTCGGTCAAAGATTTTTTGCTCATTCTGGAAATTTCTGAAAAGTTGGCATTTGATGTCCTCTAAAACATATCAAAAAATAAAAAAAATTAAAAATAGTGTTTTTTTGCAAATCAAGTTTTAATAGACATCACACTGTCTTTTCAGACTGAATTTACTAACTAAACGGGACAAACACAGAACACCCAGAGGAGATGGACGGGAATTGAACCCGGGCCCCTTAGCAAACATGAGGGATCGGCAGCTGAAGCCGCTAGCCACCGCGCCACGGGGTCAAAAGAGAGACAAAAAGTTAAATAAAAAATCACCAAAATTTTTTTTACCGTGTATCATTTATTTTTCAGTGTAGTCCATATCCATACCTACAACTTTGTCAAAGACACCAACTCGATCAAAAAATTCCTTCAAAAGATACAGATTTTTGAATTTTCACATATCATTTTTGTATGGACCAGCTGCCAAATTTGTATGGAAAATTATATGGACAAACTAATGATGCAAATTGGCTTATTTGGGCATACCGAAGGCACCAAAAAAGTTTCAGCCGGATTAAAAAATACAAAAAAAATCGAATGACCGAAAACTCAGAGAATTGCTCAGAAATCCCAAGTTTGGTGCTGATTAGACCATCTCTCTATTTTTGGCACCGCCCTCTTTTTGACGATTTTCTAAAAAAACATTTTTTTTTCTTTTAATCATAACTACAACTATTTGAGTAAAAGACTTTCTACAGCTTGCATTTTATAGAAAATTGTCCAAGGAATTCGATAAAAATAAAAATTTTACCCTTAAATGCCCAAAAATATTATATTTTAACGTTTTAAGTATTAAAATTTAGTTTTGACGAATTCCTTATATTTTTATTTGTATTATTTTATCACCATCGTGTTTCCCGGACAATTTTACATAATAATCAGTGTAGACCTCAAACTAAAATGAACTATTGACGAGATACAGCAATTTTACTGAAAAAAAATGATTTTGCGCTGCACTCTGTCCTATTCCAAGTGCTGCGCAAAATCAAACTTTTTTCAGTAAAATCGCTGTATCTCGCCTATAGTTCATTTTAGTTTGAGGTCTACATTGATTAATATGCAAAATTGTCCGGGGAACACGATGGTGATAAAAAAAATCTAATAAAAATATAAGGAACAGGTCAAAATTGAATTTTATTTCTTAAAACGTTAAAATATAATATTTGTGGGCATTTAAGGCTTAACATTTTATTTTAATCGAATTCCTTGGACAATTTTCTATAAAATGCAACCTGTAAAAAGTCTTAAGCTCAAATAGTTGCAAAGTTATGATTAAAAGAAAAAAAAAATGTTTTTTAGAAAATCGTCAAAAAGAGGGCGGTGCTAAAAATAGAGGGATGGTCTAATCAGCACCAAACTTGGGATTTCTGTAAACTATCAATAGATGAACTTTCACTCCAAGTTTGGTCCAAATCGTTGAAGGTCGAGTCCAAAAGTGTACTCAGTTGATATGGAATGACCTAAGTTGATAAATTGATAAATTGATAAATTGATAAATTGATAAATTGATAAATTGATAAATTGATAAATTGATAAATTGATAAATTGAAAAATTGATAAATTGATAAATTGATAAATTGATCAATTGATAAATTGATAAATTGATAAATTGATAAATTGATAAATTGATAAATTGATAAATTGATAAATTGATAAATTGATAAATTGATAAATTGGTAAATTGATAAATTGATAAATTGATAAATTGATAAATTGATAAATTGATAAATTGATAAATTGATAAATTGATAAATTGATAAATTGATAAATTGATAAATTGATAAATTGATAAATTGATAAATTGATAAATTGATAAATTGATAAATTGATAAATTGATAAATTGATAAATTGATACATTGATAAATTGATAAATTGATAAATTGATAAATTGATAAATTGATAAATTGATAAATTGATAAACTGATAAATTGATAAATTGATAAATTGATAAATTGATAAATTGATAAATTGATAAATTGATAAATTGATAAATTGATAAATTGATAAATTGATAAATTGATAAATTGATAAATTGATAAATTGATAAATTGATAAATTGATAAATTGATAAATTGATAAATTGATAAATTGATAAATTGATAAATTGATAAATTGATAAATTGATAAATTGATAAATTGATAAATTGATAAATTGATAAATTGATAAATTGATAAATTGATAAATTGATAAATTGATAAATTGATAAATTGATAAATTGATAAATTGATAAATTGATAAATTGATAAATTGATAAATTGGTAAATTGATGAATAAAAAAAATACAAAATTTGATTGAAGAGTGAATTGATGTACCCCCTCTCAAACCTGACTTTGCACACGACGCATCGTGAAGGAGAAAGAAGTCTTTAGTCCTAGGGAAATGAGGATTCTGGACGCAAATACACACTTGTGCGCAAAAGAGGGGCACTGATGTGTGTGGAGCAGCAACTACACTGACCAGGGAATTTGAGAAAAAGGATACAGCAGCACACACACGGCGAACGGGAAGTTTTAGAGTGTTGGGAGGGGTGGGGGGGGGTCAATCTACGTGGGTGGCAAGTGGGTGGGTGGTCACAAGCTCGCTCGCTCACATCTTTTCCTTCCGATAATGGGAAAATGTACAGCGCAAAGTACATTTCTGCAATATACCTTCGGCGAAGAAGTTGGAAGATTGGCCTCTGCATGCTGCCATGTATGTCAGTATATGAGGCACGACACATGTGTGTGTGTGTGTGTATGAGAGGCGCAGCAGTGCGTTTTCAAGAAAGAAGCTTGGACATAAGACCCTCCCCCCCCTGCTTCCCTCACCTTCCTCCCCCACAAGTGAGGGTTGCATGCTAATTTTTGCGTAAGGATGCAGCAAAGCTTCTTTTCGAACAAAGTAGCAGCAAAGCTCTCTCGTAGAGCGTTTGGAAAAATGAAGGCTTGTATTGTGTGTGTTCGTCAAGAGACCTCTGCTGTGGAGTCTAAATTACACACTGATGAAGGAGATGCTGACAAGAAAATGATGCTGCTGCCTGGCAACAACGGCTATAGTGACGACGGTAGCCTTGTGGTGGAAGTAACACAATTTAGTTCTTCAATAATTCAATCTGGCTGTTCAAGAAATGGAATGCAAGATGTGTGATTGATCGAGAAATATTTCAAAATATGTGAGAATGAGGGCGACCTATTTTTCCATAATACAGGTATTTTTTTATTTTTTCCATAAAACAGATGTTAAAATATATAAGGATCTCTTTCGGTCCCATTTTTTACAAATCACCAAAAAACATGTTTTAAGCTAAAACACTGATTTGGCCAGTGAGGCCATCGAAAACCGCCGACAGCCCAATATTAACTGCAGCAAATTTCATCCAATTAGGTCGTTCCTGATTCTTTGCCTATGAGTATGAAGGTTTGGGCCTACCTTAGGAGTCTAATTGACCAGTTCCAGTTTACCAATCCTGTCCACTAAAGGTCGCATCGGGACGATCTCGGAATATTGTCAATACCCTAGCATGCCACATATTAAACTTCATGAAGCTGAAAGTTTTGGCAAAAATAGTTTGTCTTTTAATTGAATTAAGTTTGATGTGCAGCATAGTGCGATTTCATCAAAATAGTCAAGTTGACAATTCTTCTGGTATCGGGCATAAGGGTCCGATCAGATTATTCAAATGATCTCAGTTTAAAAGAGAGCTAGTGCGAGCAAAAAAAGTAGACTCGATTATCCGAAGTGATTGGCAAAATTGCACTTCGGATAGTCAAAATTTCGGGTAAACGGAGCAACAACAAAAAATCTCTTTATTGTTGAGCCCTAAACAACTCTGATGTGAATTTTTAAATCCAAGATGGCGGTGATGAAATAAATACTCAAAGAAATTTTTTTATTTTATGGAAAATAAACCATTCAAATTTGACGATTTTTTTGTTTGTGATTCGATTATTTACCCGAAAGCCTTGAAATTTTTTACTTCGGGTAATCGTACCACAAAAAATCGCTATCTTTTTTTGGTTGTCGAAGCGAGCGTTCCTTTTTGGGAATCTCAACCCCCCCCCCCCCGCCGCTCCCCCCCCCTTCGTGGACAATTGTCCACACAAAAAAAAACTTTTTTGTATAGAGCGTGGACAATCGCCATACCCTCCCCTAAAGTGTCCACGTGGTTTATGAATGGTCCCTCACTATTCTAGGCTTCTTTTCGTTTAAATTACAATAAATAAATACAACTATAACATATGTACATATATTAATTAAATTTTTTAAATAACTGAGACAGAAGACAGATAACTCTCAAAAAATGTGAAGAGTTCAAATAATCTAAAATAATATTTTAAAACTTTTTTTTCCAATTTCCAATTATTTTTCAAAAAACTGTCGTTGTTAAAAAATGTACAAAAATCTCACAAAAAACAGCAAAAAAAAAACCTGCATGTGTCCAAAAATATACAAATGTCTGAGTATTTTTTTTAAATATCGTTTTATTGTTTCAAGAAATGTCAAAATTCACAGAAATTGAAAAAAAAACTCAAGACAGGGTTGCCAAATTATCAATTTTGTGGACTCATTGGAAAGGTCTCTCGATTACCTAACCAACGATGGGTCGGATGATGGATCTGGACATCGTTTACATGCATATAAATGAGATCCGGATATAAGTGAATACACTTTTTTATACATAACTTTTGAACTACTTATCGAAACTTCAAACAATTCAATACTGATGTATGATGTCAACATCGGTTCAGCCAGTGCTGAGAAAACTCAGTGAGAATTTTGATCACATACATACATTCACACACACATACACACACATACACACACACAGACATTTGTTCAGTTTTCGATTCTGAGTCGATATGTATACATGAAGGTGGGTCTTCGAACTTTTAATAAAAAGATCATTTTTAGTGCAAGATTATAGCCTTACCTCAGTGAGGAAGGCAAAACAGGAGTTTTTAAGATAGTTTAAAAAACATATTTAGTTAAAAAAAAACAAAATTGTTGTATTTTGTTCTTTGTTCTGCTTTGGATTTTTAATCAATCATCATTTTTTATCCAATGTGATTAAAATTATTTCTAATTTGTCATCTTAAAATTTTTATTAATAAATTACTTTTTTTTTAATGAAATGGCTACAAAAGCTTAAAAATTTTATTGAATTTGTAAAAAAATAACAATTAAAATTATACCATCCAATGTAAACTTTTAGAAAAGTTTAGAATTTCCTGTTTTATATGTAACAAATTTAACAAACTATCTTTAAAACAATACCGCCAACTGGGGAAAATCGGGACTGCAGTCTGAATAGATACAGGATATTTCAGAGCAACACATTTGAAAATTGGTGTACTATTTGTTTTGTTAAGGCTCCATCCATAAAGTACGTCACGCTAAAATCAGCCAAAATTTACCACCCCTCCCCCCTATGTCACGCTTTTCCTATACTTATAACATGCAATGTCACACTTGCTCAGACCCCCCCTCCCCCCCTGGAGCGTGACATACTTTATGGGTGACGCCTAATGAGCAATTCCAGCCCAAAACAGGAATTTTTTAGGAACTTTTTTCTCGATCCTCTCAGATTTCAATGAAATTTTGTATACATTGTATTTGGAGCCAGTTCCACTCGATAATTACAGTTAAGAAGGGCGTAAGTGTTTTCAATATTTTTTTTAATTCGTATTTTAAATATCGCGGTAGCCGTATCAAAAAGTTGTCAAAGACAAACCTGTAGGAAATTCGACGGGCTTTCCGAAAAAAAATACAGTGAAAGAAAAAAACGCCACTTTATGATTTTTTATTATGTTTAAGTTTAAGAAACATATTTGAAGGAGAGCACACGATTTTTTTTTTGTTCAATTTTTTTGTGAAAAATTGCAGGATGAAGCAACGCATCTTAAAAAAAATACAAAAATCATTTATTGAAAAAAAATTAAAAATATCAGAACGTTATGCAAAAAATATTGGCTTAAACATCTGTCTTAATTCGTTAATATTGTCCTGATTTACTCCAGGCGCCGATGTTTGATGAAATATAATTAAATATGATTTTTTTTAGTTTTCCATCATCATTAAAGGACAATTTTAAGAAAAAAATTAACTTTAAGGGAAAATAATGAAAGCACTAGGCATTTTGTGGATTCGCAAACTAAAATTTTCATAATTTTCCCTCATAAGCCAAATAAATTTTGATATATGCCGAATTCAAATTTGCTAATGCTTTAAAATTCTTGTCGATAACTAAGTATTCAACTGTTCATCTATTTCCACAAACAAATCTGAGTTTCCAGACCAAAACTTGATTTTTTTGTTTCAATTCCGGGTATTGCCGGGACAAAATATAAAAAAATACCGAGATTAAGGAATTCCCGGTTTAGGAGAAATCCCGGGAGTTCGAGATGGACGCACTATTCAAGACATTGAATTTCTATTGAATCCTCATTTCATTTCATTTCCCCCTACAATGGTCAAATTCCCCCCAGGGGGAATTCCTCACCAATTGAGAAACACTGGTGTAGAGACCCTTAAACCTTACCAATAAAAAAAAGATTGAAAAGTTTTAAAATTTTGATAATAAATGTGGAACCCGTTTGTTTCGGAAAAAATACTTACTATCAAAGTCAGTCAAATAATACTTGTATAATGAAAATTCTGTGAAATAACTGCTGAAAATATTTTCCCTTCAATTTATCTCTAGGCACTTTGTGCCTATTTCAATTCTCACGAGTGCAAATTACAGCATCACTCAACTCCTTGACATCCACGGCCGCGCCGTCCGCAGAAACAAAATCGATTGTTTTGCGCTGCTCCGCGGACGAACGCTTTTTCCAGAAAAGACAACTTTCGTGTCTCAGCACTACAGAAAACGACTACGGCAGATCGAAAAACTAGACCGAGGGGGGGGGGGGAGGATGAAACGGGTGACACAAAGAGAGGGGGGGGGGTCAACCCCGCAGTGGTCAAGATGGCTGCCAATATACGCGCGAGAAATGATATGCTTAGGCAGAAAGGTAAAAAGGATCTTCCCGCACACGGGACGACGGTCCGCTTCCCCCTCCTATGTATCTACGCCGCGGGTACGATGACGAGTCTCTTCCCGAGTTTTCCGATAAACGGGGTTTTTGCGATGGATAGTTGGTGGGGGAAAAATGGGCAAAATTCTTCATTTTAAATTTGATTAGCCAGTTCAAATCTTACAGCTACAAAGCTCTTAGTAAAATCAACCGCAGTTTCAGCTAATTTAGCAAAAAATGTCCGTTTAGACATTCCTGTTGACCACTGTCCAGTGGAGAAAAAGGACACGTCAGACACAGCAGGTCTAAGGACGCTGACGGTGGTGTATTAGGTTTGAACTTTTCCCGGTGCCTCTTCAACCTCTCGTTCCCCAAAACCACCCAATGTCCGTTTTGCAGATTCGCCGTGGAGAAGCAAGTTCCAAGGCATCTCGGATGGCCAACCGCGCGTGGATGACCGTCTCCTGGCCATCGCGTCCTTCCTTTGGGAAAGGATGCCTGGCAGGGGGGTTGAGGGGCAGATCCTCCGTTTTCTAAACAGCACCGTGGTGGCCACCAGCATCAGGCCCTGCGCTAAGAGAGTGGACACCGGACCGGACATCGTTACCGTCGGTTCGGGCCGAGAAACTGGCGAACCTTTCCCCCCGCACACTCTGCCACGTGACGACGAGGGCGAGGAGGGCGAATACGGTGGTGGCCACCCACCCACCAAAGTGGGGAGTTGACTTCTTTGAGAGGTTTTCTCGTGTTTGCGTGAGCGGTTAGCAGGGGTGGAACGGAGCGGAGAAGTGTGACACAGTGGGAATTGGATGTTGTTATTTTATTGTTTATATTTATAAAACTTTTTTTAGTTTGTAATAATGTCCTTCAGTTTTGCAATTTGGATAATTCAGAGGGACAAATCGGCACACAATATTTTATGGCTTGAAAAAGTCAAAAATCTAAAAAAAATCCTGTAGCTTGGGCAAAGCTGAAATATATTTCAAAACTCAAAATGTATCTGGAAGGGCTTAAAAACTGCAATAAAATGCGGAGTGAAGCATTACAATTGGTTAAATCTAAAGAGAGTTAGACCATTGCAAATATTTTTCAAAGTTTCTGGCGCCCCCTTTTAATTTTTTTGAAAAATCAGGGAGTAAAACAATATTTTTCCATAAAACTTCAAAATTACATGAAAATAGAAGTCTAATAAACTGAAAACAATCTAAAATGCATTTTTGCAACGCAATCGTTCATTTAACATAAAATCTGATCGTGTAATTGTAATATTGATGTAGGGGGCAGGGGGTAATATGCACCCCCTAAGGGAAAACTGTGATGTCTGAACCATAACAGCATTTCTGTGGAAGAATTTTGTTAGATATTCTAAAACAACTATTATTCTTCGTCATCCATGTGAAAAAAGTGATGAAAACCCTCAAAATTGTTTAAAAATGGCAAATTTCTAAAAACATTTTTGATTCATCTCAAACAATCATGCGGGGCAATATGCACCACAACATTGAGGCAAAATGCACTACAACAACGGGGCAAAATGCACCACAGCAATGGGGCAATATGCACCGGGTAAAATCAGTTTCCACTAGTGACCACTAGATGACACCACTATTTTTACAAAGGAGCATAACAGCGGTGCATTTTGCCCCAACCAAGCTTTTTGCATAAAATTCGATCAAAAATATTTTTTATGTTTTAGGCATCATATATCTATAGAATAATGAAGATTATGGCAGAAACTATATAAATCAACAAAAACACCCAGAACTGGGCATCGGCATACGAGAGGATAAAGAGCACGATTCGGTAGTAAAATGGTACTGTGTGCGGACGGAGAGGATAAATCCCGAAATTACCGAGAGTACTTTACTCATGGTTCATTTTCCAAAAAAGTTCATCTATCAAAAAAGTACCGGTACCGAGACTCGAACCCAAGACCTTCGGCATATTGAACCGTGCCTTTGCCGTATGGGCCACCATGGTTCGGTGACTAAGTGGCGGTCGTTTGTCCATATAAGCCACTCATAGGATGAACTGTTCCAATGAACGAATGAACACGCGAGAGGACTATACTCTCGCAATATAGCACTTTCCTCACGTTTCTTTTCGTGAGGACTATCCCCTCGTTCTTTAACTTTGGGTGTACATTATCAATAATTGCTTTTTATATTGTCCAAAAATCATATTGAAAGTTGAATGAAACTTAGATCAAAACACAACATTTTAAAGTTTTGCCAATAACTTTAGTTGTTTTTATCGTACGATGCTTAAATTTTTCCAGCATGGTTTTACAATGTTAAGCTTCCGATTTCCATGATTTTTTCCCCGGAAAATTCTTCCCAATACCGTGAAAAGCAGGGGGTGCATTTTGCCCCGGGGGTGCATATTACCCCCTCTCCCCCTAACTCTAGTTTTATTTTGACGGGAATCAATCGAATTCCAATTTCAAAGCTGTACACTTTGCAAAACATAAAAATACGTAAAAAAAACCTTAACATTACGCCTTATTAGATGCACATATCTGGAGCAGCAAATTTGATGTAACATTTCATCAAAGTTGATGTAATCGTACATGGGTAATTCTCCGCCAACTCACACAGCAGTTGCCCCGACCCCTCTTCGATTTGCGTGAAACTTTGTCCTAAGGGGTAACTTTTGTCCCTGATCACGAATCCGAGGTCCGTTTTTTGATATCTCGTGACGGAGGGGCGGTACGACCCCTTCCATTTTGAACATGTGAAAAAAGAGGTGTTTTTCAATAATTTGCAGCCTGAAACGGTGATGAGATAGAAATTTGGTGTCAAAGGGACTTTTGTGTAAAATTAGACGCCCGATTTGATGGCGTACTCAGAATTCCGAATAAACGTATTTTTTATCGAAAAAAACACTAAAAAAGTTTTAAAAATTCTCCCATTTTCCGTTACCCGACTGTAAAAAATTTTGGAACATGTCATTTTATGGGAAATTTAATGTACTTTTCGAATATACATTGTCCCAGAAGGGTCATTTTTTCATTTAGAACAAAATTTTTCATTTTAAAATTTCGTGTTTTTTCTAACTTTGCAGGGTTATTTTTTATAGTGTAACAATGTTCCACAAAGTTGTAGAGCAGACAATTGCAAAAATTTTGATATATAGACATAAGGGGTTTGCTTATAACCATCACGAGTTATCGCGATTTTACGAAAAAAAGTTTTGAAAAAGTTGGTCGTCATCGATCATGGCCATTCATGGTCACCCGCGACAGACACGGACGACGAAACAAAGAGAAACGCAAAAATTAACTTTTTCAAAACTTTTTTTCGTAAAATCGCGATAACTCGTGATGTTTATAAGCAAACCCCTTATGTCTATACATCAAAATTTTTGTAATTGTCTGCTCTACAACTTTGTAGAACATTGTTACACTCTAAAAAATAACCC
The DNA here is from genome assembly GCF_015732765.1 of Culex quinquefasciatus. Taxonomy (NCBI): domain Eukaryota; kingdom Metazoa; phylum Arthropoda; class Insecta; order Diptera; family Culicidae; genus Culex; species Culex quinquefasciatus. The sequence continues at coordinate 36,513,249 of NC_051861.1, forward strand.
TGCAAAGTTAGAAAAAACACGAAATTTTAAAATGAAAAATTTTGTTCTAAATGAAAAAATGACCCTTCTGGGACAATGTAGATTCGAAAAGTACATTAAATTTCCCATAAAATGACATGTTCCAAAATTTTACAGTCGAGTAACGGAAAATGGGAGAATTTTTAAAACTTTTTAGTGTTTTTTCGATGAAAATACGTTTTTCGGAATTCTGAGTACGCCATCAAATCGGGCGTCTAATTTTACATAAAAGTCTCCTTGACACCAAATTTCTATCTCATCACCGTTTCAGGCTGCAAATTGTTGAAAAACACCTCTTTTTTCGCATGTTCAAAAATGGAAGGGGTCGTACCGCCCCTCCGTCACGAGATATCAAAAAACGGACCTCGGATTCGTGATCAGGGACAAAAGTTACCCCTTAGGACAAAGTTTCACGCAAATCGAAGTGGGGTCGGGGCAACTTTTCCCGATTTCGTGTGAGTTGGTAGAGAATTACCCACATCTAATCCAACCCAGTTTTGAGTTCTTGGTTCTTTCGTGTTTGACAGTTCCATGAATCATCGCAGCAACCGCCATAAAGAATTTGCAGCAAAGCTAAAAGACACATGTCGCCACCTATGAACAAATAGCGTAAACCTATGATTTTTTGAAAAAATGTTTTTTCACCTTCAAAATCTACATTTTTTATAAAACTTATGCTGGATTCGGATAAGAAAAATTATTTGCAACATTTTGGTGTACAACTTTCCAACATTTGTTCAATTTTTCTATGAGAAAACTGTAAATTTAGAAAAAGATAGTAATTTCAACTATTTTGCAATAAAGACTGTCAAAAATCAATAAAAATGGTTGAATACACGTTAACACATCTGTTATCAACTATATAACTGGTTATTTCATTGATAAATACGGGGAAACTATTTTTTCATGTTCCAAAACATGTATTTTTTTAAAGAAAAAGGTCACATATTTTTGCGCGTTCATTATTTTAAAGCAAAAAAAAATTCTCGTCTTTTGCAACCAGTTTCATTAAGATTGATGCAGGGAACCATGAGAAATAAGCGATTTTGTTCTTCAATCCAGCAGAAAGGAATACGATTTTTGGCAAGTAACCTCATTTTGGCGCCACCTTCATTTGAAACACAGGCGCGCTGCAAAACCTCAATACTTAACAACGTGTAGAAGATTGTTCGTGAGAAGATTTTCTCGAAGATTTGCCGTACCTTGGCCCGAATAAACCCGGATTCTTCGCCAAATCCGGCGACCAAAGTAATTATAAACTGATAAACAAGGTAAGCTGGGTGGATTCATCTGTGTCTTGTACAATTCACACTAATTTTTCTTCAGATAGCAGGCACACGATTGCCGGTGTATCGAAATCAAAACCATGGACTTATTACAACGACGAAACAGCAACGTTTCACTTCATGGAAAGTGCCGTTGTTGCAGAGGAAAGGAAGCCCAAACTGTGAAGTGAAAAGTGATCGACAATTCGGTTGAAAACAATAAACATAGAATGCACTGTGAATGGTAAAGGCGACAGAAAAATGTGGCTGGCATGTGTAATGATTAGATGATTTTGAAGTTATGCAAGTAAAATAACGACTTTTCGTAAACAACATGCTATTTTTGTTTACTAGGGGAAATATACCCTTTCTAATCAAACACCTATCTTCGTCATATGAAGAGTTTGATGCTCGATTAAAGCTCCAAAAATACTATTTAGGCTATAAACTTACCAGCAACAGCACCGCCACGAGTAAGAGCACGCAAATTAATGCCATTTACTGGCCAAAAAATCACATTTAATGCACTTTTGATCATAATTTCTATTTTGCGAGACCATTTCTCTTCTTTTTGGAGGCACAAACACTTTTCACTTGCGCTAACGATTTCAAAGCGCTTAAGATATGAAATTGCTTCCAACTACCGGCAACATGTTGGTTTGAACATTAGTTAGTCGCTCACTTGAATAATTATCCCGAAACATGTAAATAATTAGCAAGCGCCATAAAAAAAACTAACGCGCCAAGTCTTTTGACGTTTGACTTTTGACGACCCATTCCAATCGAAGGTTGAAGAAAACCGAGAAAGAAGCGAAGGCAACAAAGAACAAAGGGTGGTCGCCAACACCACCAGGCAATCCCTTTTGGAGTGAGCCAGCGATGCCAGGAAGTTGTCTCTATAAATGCTACTTTTCGTGAGTGTTCGCTTAATATTTCATCAATTTTGGCAGCACTAAGCAGACCCAAAAGAGCGATGGAAGAAAAAAGAACTAAGCTGAAAATAGGAAAATGGGCGTGTCCAAATGCACTCGACTGATTGGAATGCACTAGGGAATTTTTTAAATGCTTGTAAATGGAATAGCATAACTTCTAATAGAAGTGAAAAAAAACAGAAAAGTTCAAAAAAAAAAATGCTCTACTCGTTGGTGTACAATCATCCCTCATAATCGGAACAGTTTACAGATCGGCCAATGTTCAACAAATTATGGAAAATCGATAATTGAACATAATGATTTGCTTTTACCTTCATGTGAAAGCTTTTCTTGCAATCTTTCGATTGACGTATAGAAAATGTCCAAATAAAGGTTCTAAAAATAGTAAGGTCGGCAGAAAAGTTGCATTTTGCATCCTATTGATAAATTACCCCAAAAGTGTTCCGAATTTGTGAGTGTTCCGAATATGTGGAATGACTGTACTTGGTTTTAGTAAATTTCAAGGAACACTCCATATTTTCCAGCATCATTCAAACAAGACCGCTTATTAGGCTTAAAATGGGTATATTTCCCCTATGAGGGAACGAACAATCCAATAAGATTTCCCAATCTCAATCAGTCGGGTAATATTACACGACCAATTCAAAATCAAGCGTGTAATATTACGCGACCAATTCATGACAAGTAATTGTATGTAATTAAACGTTTTATTTGACGCTCCAGTTTTGTGCATCAAATTAGACGTAAGTTTACACGTTTTTTTCTTAGTCTGCATGTTTGGGTTTTTTTAGAAAACATTTTTGAATTTTTATGAAATTCCAGCACCGCAAAAAAAAAATATTTTTAGCAGAAATATTTTTTTATCAATACTTAGATTTTTCTGAAACTAATTATGGTAAAACAATTAGCAGGTGTATGATAATAGTTAGATTTTAAAAAATCAATATATTTTTTTCGAAAAGACTGAAAAATTTCACGAATGTTTCATGTTTTAACTAGAGGTGGGCAAAACCGCACTTTTTTAGGAGCCGCTCATTTTCATTCGCTCTTTAAAAAGAGCCGCTCTTTTGAACGGCTAGTGTCTTCCTTTTATCTACAAGGACTTCGCCGCCCTGGGCTCCTAAGTGTATGAGAGTATGGCACGGAGCGACGGCGCCGAATACCCATATTTACACAAAGAATTTTAGAGCGCCCGCCGCGGAATTCGAACCGGCGACCTCTGGATTGTGAGTCCAGTGCGCGGTCCGATTGATCCACACGGGCGGGACATAATAATTGTTTCCGTTAATAAGACTTCTATTTTCATTAAAATTTGAAAGTTTTTTACTTTTATGAACAATCAGTTGCACACTGAAAAGTTTATTTCATTTCGTTTAGAAAATCGTTTACTTTTGGGATTAATTTTTATAAACATTGCAATTTTTGAAATTGAATTTTCAATTCTCAAAAACAAATTTAATATAAAATTTTTGGAAATTCAATAAATTATATTTATAACAAAAATCATGCCATATTGAAACGGTTCTTTCAAAAGAGCGGAGTTTAAAAAAGAACCGCGGTTCTTTTTTTGTGAGCCACGGTTCGTTCGCTCTTTTCAATGAACCGACTCTTTGAGCGGTTCGCTCTTGTTTGCCCACCTCTAGTTTTAACATTAAAAATCGGACCATTAGTTGCTGAGACATCGACATTAGAAAATGATGAGTTTTTTGGATGAGACTGAGAAAACTTCAATTTTCATGTTTCTTTTTCTTTTAGCAGCTATATCTCAGCAACTAAAGGTCCAATTTTCAATGTCTCTTGGACAATTTTATAGCAAATTTTCTGAACTTTTCAAAAAATAAACATTTTCTGAAATGGTCACTCATGGTCACTATTTTTAAAAATCAAAAAATGCAAATACTTCGCTAAAATCAAAATGTGTGTGGCCATTGTTATCAAACAGAGCCCATTATCAAAAAAATCTGTAAAGTTATTTTCGAATGGAAATTCAATTTCACATTAAAAATTAAGTCAAACTTCGATTTTTTTTCCGAAATTCACTATTTTTTCAAAAAATCATAACTCGGCGGCAGATTTTTTGACCGTGTTTCTCAATGTCTCAAAAGTTGCGGGTTTTTGTCCGCTGAAACGTATAAAAAAATCTCAAAAATAAAAAAATACGTATTTTGGGAAATTGAGTTTGTGTAAAAAAAAAGATGATTAAAAAAACCTGCAAATTTTTTTCCGTGACATATTTTTTCTCAATAGTCCTCAACAATACCTACAACTTTGCCCAAGACACCAAATTGATCAGAAAATTCACTCAAAAGTTGCAGCTGTTTGAATATTTACGCACCATTTGTGTATGGACAGCTGCCAAAATTGTATGGAGACTTGTATGGGTGAACCAATGACGCAAAATAGCTTCTTTGGTCATAGGGAAGGTCCCCACAAAGTTTGAGCCAAATAAAAAAATACAAAAAATAAAAATGGTCGAAATCGGTCGATTTCGTAGAGAGTTGCTAAGTTGTTTGAAAAAGAAATTTATTTGATCGAAAATACGTATTTTTTTTTAGTACGTCATCCAATTTTCCAAAAAAATACAACTTTTTACGATTTCTAGCTAAAAAATCTAAACATTACTTTTTGTAAAAAATAGACCTCAGATTCTTGATCTGGGACTAAAACTACAGTCGACTCTCTGGTTGTCAATATCCAAGGGACCGTCGAGGAAGAGAATCATCATCAGAATCATCGGAAGAGATTTTTAAAGCAAACAGAATCCAAGAGACCGCCGAGGAAGAGATCCTTCAAGCTAGGGAAAATATCGAGGAATGAAGATAATGGAAGTATGCAGATTGAATGGACTGAAGAATTCATCGATAGATGGAGAATTATTGATATCGAGAAGATCGACAGCCAGAGAGTCGACTGTATTGATGATTTCACTGCATACAATTCTCCGTACAAGCTTGGGAGAAAACCCATTTTGTCCTGCCTAATTTTTTTCCTTAAATTCAAGGTGCACGTGTTTCTAAGGACCCCAAAGTTCATGATTCCCCTCGATTTGAACCTGCACAGACATTTAATTAGTAGGTGTTGTTAAACACGATTCATAATTTGTTTATCATTAGTAAAAAGAAAAATCAATCGTGAATTTATACAAAAAATGCATTAAAAATATGGCCATAGAAAAGATATTGAAATTCATGTCAACTGATCAAATTTTCTTCTTTCGTTTCAAATCTTTCAAATTTTAACCCACAGTGCCGTCCTAGGAAAATCGAGCAGCATTTTCATTTCACGTGTGCCACACGAAAATATCGCCGTTTTGCCTAGCCCTGAAACCCGAAGAAGAAGAAGAACAAGAAGTGTCCCGGGGGACGACGCGCGCGGGGCTCTAGAAGTGGACAACAGCTTTGGCTTGACCAGGTGTGAGTGTATGTGTTTTCGAAAGCGTGGTGGTTGGGGGTTGAGGTCTTTCTATATGCTATGCGCGGATACTACTCTGCATGTGGCCGTCGTCGTCGTCAAGCGAAAGGATGCCACCTCAACGTCGGACGTCGGAAAATGCCAGACTCTTCTCAACACGACGACGGCGGCCAAAGTCCAGTCGTGGAGGAGATGCTATTGCTTTAGCATAAATAAGAAGAAGTCAGCGAGGAGGCTCTCCACCGCCAGCGAACGGGTCACTTTTAGGGGAAATAAATATACATAAGAGTGTGAGAAGACGGGTTCTCATATAAGGTGGAGACCGTCCGAAGAGGTCCGGAGCTAGATATGAGAAATTTTGCACAACGAAACGGCTCAGAAAGTCACTGGAATTGGAAAATGTTGGAGGGGGTGGAGGGACGCGCGAGCTAAGGCAAAATAGCAAGGTTTTAGGAAAACAAGCAGCTGCATGGCATGTATTTTGAAGGGGTGTTTTTGAAACTCCTCCAGGTTGACCTTTTCACGAAAAGGGGCAATCTTAGGACATTTGGAAGTTGTGATAAAAACGTTAATTTGTTTGTTGAAATTTATATTATTGATACATTTTTTTTTTCGTAATGTATATCCAATTTGTATCATAGTGATATCGATATTCCCCCATACAAATTTGTGGAGGTAATTTGAAAGCCCTCAACAAAGTTTTAACAAATTAAAAAAAAACAACCCGAGCAGACGGAAATAACTTGGGAAGGTCAGTTTTTGATATTGTGAGAAGATTGAAATATGTTATTGGGATGATCGGATTAGTTGTTAAAATAACAAAAATCAATAACAAAGATTTGTTCGAAGAATAACTTAAACTGTTATTATGTTGTTATTGCAATAACAAACCAATAACACAGAATGAATCATAAAGGAATAACAAGATTTGTTATTTTGTGCGGAGAGGTGGAGCAGCATAATAACAAAAAATGTTATTGAACTGGTATGTCTCCATAACAAAAAAAAGTTATTGTTTTGGTTTTTTTGTAATTTGCAAATAAACCTGCAGTTGCCATAACTCCTCTGTACTAGTCAGGGCTGCAGAGTCGGGTACCTCCAAGCGACTTTGAATCCATGCTTTGAAGATAACTCCGACTCTGGATGCAGAATATGACGTAAACGACGACTTCAGCTCTCCAAAAATACCCGACTTCACAGATTTCGACTCCAAGTAAAAGTTGCTGAAAATTAGCTGAATCCGATGCAGTCTCCGAGGTCTCACTCCAGCTCGAACTTCAACGTCAGCTCCGACTTCCTGGTTCTGTGAAAATAATAACAGTTTTTGTTATTCACACTTCAAAAATTCTCAATGAATAAATCAATTCCGTTAGTTTAAAAAAAAGAACTCTCAAAAGTTAACTTTATTGGATTAATTTAAGCTTGAAACCCCTTTTCATGGTGAAATAAATGACCCCGATGAAATTGGTTAAAATTATTTCATAGTTCTAGCCAATTTTAGTAAAATCCCTTAGGGGATATATCGAATTATAAAGGAGCGGCCGTGGCTGACTGGTTACGGTGTTCGCTTTTTAAGCGAATGGTTCTGGGTTCGATGCCCATCTGCTCCCAACGAGAAAGTTAAGAACGCATAAATTTGAAATGATGAATATGAACGAAAAATCAAAGTCGCTCGGGGCGGGGTTCGATCCCCCGTCCTTTGGGTTGGTAAGCAAAAATGCTTACCACTAAGCCACGACGACTTGGTGAGCGTGGACTGGAATTAGGAATACTGTTACAGAGAGCGAGTTGTGGCGCTATAACCACGGCAAATAGTGTCCAGGGCATTCGTGGAAATACAATGTCCCATCCCAGAGGGTCCCGGAGTACCAAACCTTCTTAGCATGGTGCTCCCAACGAATACAACCAAAATCTCGGAGCGTATGGTGGTGTGTCCCCACGCTTCTTCCTCCTGTCGATTCAGAATTGTGTTGTTGTTCGAACACTCAGTGCTCAAACTCAACCCAATTACGAGTCATCTCTGCGATACGGCTTTACGCAGTAGGCCTGGCCGCTTTAACGCTTGTAATGTTTCAACGCATTTCAATGCAATGGCGCACTACAAATGTTAATAAATGACAAGAAGAGTGCTAGGCGTCATCTAACCTAAGGCACTCTCCAGGATCCCTTAGAAAGATTGGCTGTGCTAGGGTCTGATTAGATTAGATTAGATTAGATTAGGGGATATATCGAATTATAATAAAAAACAACTTTCAAAATTTCAACTTTTTAGAATAATTTTAGCTTAAGGACCCCATTTCAAGGCCAACATAATGACCCCGACGAAATTGGTCAAAATTATCCCATAGTTCTAGGCAATTTTAGCTAAGTCCTATAGGGGGTATATCAAATAATTAAAAAAATCAACTTCCAAAATTTCAACTTTTTAGAATAATTTTAGCTCAAGGACCCCATTTCATGGCCAAAATAATGACCCTGACGAAATTAGACAAAATTATCCCAAAGATCTAAACATATTTAACAAAAGAAAAAATAATAACAGATTGTGTTATTGGCACTTAGAAACTTTTCCGTTTGTGCGATTTATGGTAATTTAATTTTTTTGTCAGTATACCGAACGAATAACAAATTTTGTTATAAGGAGAGTTTTTGAAATGTATAACATTTCCTCTTATAAGCGTGTTATTAAACATTTTCAATATAATATCACTTCAATACCAAATTTTGTTATTTTATCAGAAACTGTTATTATTTTTTCTTCTTGAAGTTGAACTTCAGGATAAAATAATAACACTTTTTGTTATTTTAACAGTATTTGTTATTGAAATATTATTAATATGGTTATTACCGTCTGCCCGGGAACAAGCAAACTCACAGAAACACTCGATAACAGCTCGCGCCGAGCTCCCACGCACTTATCAGTTCAAGATTTCCGCTGCAACGACTGTCTCTTGCGAAACGCACGGAACAGAATCAGTTTCTGCTACTTCCGAGGGCCAGAGTTCTTATCAGAGTAATTCATGGCGAAAAACGCGACCACCGCCGCCGCCACCACGCAGAGATGCGACGTCGGGCGGTCGGTCCAAGGCAAGTCTGCAACGCTCAGACCTCGGCCCGTTAGCAGCGATTACATTCTTATCAATGCAGTCGCAGTCGGGGTCTCTCGCAGTTGTAGTTTTGTCGGCGCAGCATAATTCGTAATCGTCGTGATGTCTTGCCCCATATTAATTTGGTTGTAAAATTTGGGATGTTTTCATTCACGGAAAAAAATCCAAATTATTTAAAATGATTATTTTTTCGAGTCGTCATGATGGCAAAAGTGTCAAGATAGCACAACCCCAACGAATCGGCGGTTACGCCCTTGAGTCACTCCGTTGTTCCGTGGTCGTCGCCGCTGTTTACCGCAGAAAGGTCTCGGGTTCGGCGAAGGATGATTTTCGCTGACGTTATCACAATGCACACACAACTACTTGGGCTGACTAACTAACTGCAGGATGATGGTGCTGGTGGTGGTCAAGCTTATCGCGCGTTACGCACTTGGCACCAAGGTCCGTTGGAGGGAGGCGGAATTTGTACTGTTTGGCCGCGAGACGGTTTCCTCAAACTTGGCGCGAGCTTGCAGTGGTCCGATTTTTTTTTTTTGCGTTTGTAGCAGATGCATTTTGGCTGATAAAGAGAGAACCCGTGGCTGGAACTAATTACGGTGTATGCACAATTATTCAAATGAATCTGAAAACAAGTTCACCAAAACTTTCAATGAACCTAACAATTGACTCGGTATTTATTCAATGATTTGGTTTAAGCTGTCATTGGAAAAATGCTAGTTTTTGCCTTCCTCACCTCACTGAGGGAAGGCTATAAAATCACTCGAAAAACGAACTTCCTTGTTTGACCTCCTAGACCCACCTTCACGTATACATATCGACTCAGCATCAAATTCTGAGCAAATGTCTGTGTGAAAGTGTTGGAGGGGGTGGAGGGGACATCAAATGCCAACTTTTCAGAAATTTCAAAAAAAAAATTGTACAGAGTTATCTCGGCACTGGCTCAACCGATTTTGTCTGTTTTGGTCTCATTCGATCCATCTTGAGCTCCCATAAGTCGCAATTGAAAATTATAACGTTCAGTTATGTTTTTCAAAAGTCATGCTAAAAAAAGATTTTAAATAAAATCCAGAAGATTGCAAAAAGTATGATGGTGTGAATAATAATTAAAATTGACTGTCTTGAATTGTATCACCCTTCTCTCTGGTATTACCCTTAAAATGTGAGGAAGGCACCAACCACTTTAGGGTGGATTCAGTAACGATTTCATTTCTTAAGAGATTTGGAAAAAAATGGAATACCGCTAAAATACCAGCACAGGGTATACCGAAATTTCAACAATTTTTCAAATTTACATATGAACAAAAAACAGCTTTTCTCGTTATGCATTGAAAGAATTCGCTTTAGGATATAATTCAGCGAAAAATTAGTTGAAATTGGTCAAAATTTCCCCATAGTTTCAGGATATAGCATAGCATAGCATAACAAAACGGGTCTGCACCACGCTGGAAAGGGGTGCCACAATGGTCAATTCAATATTCTTAGACAATTTGATTGTTGCCCGGTACAACCAAAATATCTGAGAAAGTATATTTCCACACTGTGCTCCAAGGCTACGCCCATACAGTCCCGTGGGGATTTGGGAGGAAGGTTTTGTTGTTCACTAGTTGCAAAAGTGCAGGGAACCCATGCTACTTTTAAAAGTAAACGGAATATTTTTGGGAGGTTTGGAATGGGGATTAGGGGAATTTCATCGGGCCGATGAAAATGGTTGAATGCGTAATGTATTAAATGATTTGGATGTTTGTAAGTGTAAATGTAAGTCTGTAGTGTATTATCTAATAAGCATATAGTTTTGTAATAATGATAAATAATAAATATAATAAATATAGTAAATAGAATAAATATAGTAAAAATAATATATATGATACATATAATAAATACAATCAAGATGATTCCAGGAAGCTGTGAAAAAAAAACAGTAACTTAAAATATAAATGCTCCAGATGGTTCCCATGCTGTTTAAGAAAGTTTCGTTAATTTAAGCAATTTATTCATACATGGTATGAGGAGATGGTATGTTACAGGAAAGGAATAGGATAAGGAATAATATAAACATTTAAATAAATCATATAGTGAGTAGATAAATTTACAAGTAGACATTTAATTTAAAATAATTCCAGGAAGCTGTAAAAAATAAGAATAATTTAAAAACTAATAATCCAGATGGAAACACAAATAAAACAACAGACACAAAAATCCTAACACACGGCTTCGCACCTTCCACAGAATTCGACATGATCACGACCACGAATACCGCACAAAAAGAACAACACAAAAATCCATCTTTCCGGCGCTGCTGCTCACACAATACTGATTTCCCCATAGTTTCAGGAAATTTGTTAAAAATCGTGTTATGAAAAAAAATCCGACCGATTGATTAAAAAATATTCAACTCGGTCAAAGATTTTTTGCCCATTTTGGAAATTTCTGAAAAGTTGGCATTGCTGAAATTTTTAAGTTATCGCAGTTTTAGTGGAAAAAGTTGATTTTTTGCCGATTTCGTCATTTTCCCGTTTTTGCGCGTGGCGCGTCGAAAAACTCAGTTTTTATTTTCAAAATATCATATCTCCGAAACGTACGGTTCGACATCGCCAATTTTTTAAATAATATGTGAAATTTTGCGAGGAATCCGATAAAAATATTTTCAGACATAGGCTCTTTGGTCCAGACACGGTCAAAACACCATTTTAAGTTTTCATGCGACTTTTTCAAATGATAAGCTAGATTTTTGAAACTTCTTACTATTTTTCTCAAATAGCCAAACTCATGACCTTTATTTTGCGTCTAAGACAGCTAAAATCGGATGAAATGGTGCGGAGATATGATTAAAAAAAAGAGGTTTTTGCGAAAAATGACGAAAATGGCCATTTTTCAGACCACCCTAACACGGCGTAGGTCACCTTAATGGCCAAACAAAAAAAAATACGGGTCTAATTATTTTGGCCAAGGAACCCTCACATTTTGAGCCCGATCGGAGAACTTTTTTTCGGTTTAGGCTCTTTTCAAATGGAATTGGTGTATATGAGCTCACTGTTGGTTTTTTTCTTCTTTAATTTTTGGTTTTTGATAAGCAAATATGGCTGTTTTTGGCTTAGCAGTCGTAAATAATTAATCAAAAACGATCCGTTTTTGTTCTACTTCCGACGTTTCGATGTATTTGACATCATCTTCAGGGATTCTACAAAAACATTACACATAGAAAACATAAAAATAACCCAAGAGCAAAAGCAGTGGTTCTCTTCTTTTTTGTTCCATCCCCCCAGCCCATTTTAAACCAATTTATTTTGATGTTTGTTGAAAGATGTAAGTTTCCTTATCTTCAGTACATAAATCATATAAAACATTTGAAATAAACCTTATATTGTTTGATACTTTTAAAGAAAAATTGACTATGTAAGTATTCTTAATTTTAAAAATGTGAGAACAATTGCGGCATGTTTGAACCTAACATAAAAATAATAACTGCCGACTTTAAATAGAGAACAAATTCTTTTTTTTTTGTTATTTCAACAGTTCGAACACCTGCCAAAAATATATGTTGGCTTCACTCTGAGTGAATTTAATAATCATATCAATTACACTAAATCCCTCATGTGCGCTCTTTTTTGGGAGGCGCACACCGGGGGAGAGCGCAATTCGGGGGAGCGTTATTTCGGGGTTTGAGCGCAAATCTGGGGAGCGTTATTGCGGGGTTTTGGCGTAAAATGGGGTTTTCTTTTTTAATGTACTTTATTTGCATATAAATGAAATATTTATAATCTGGGTATCCAAGAACTTCCAGAAGTTTTGCCCTAAATATCTACTTGATCAACGGGGGTCTATATAGGTGAACTAACCATCGGTGTAGCTTCAGGTAGCTTCAGTGAACCACGATGGATATTCTGGGGTACGTTGGATGGTTATGGGTACTCCAGGAACTCCCAGGAGTTATGACCTGATAATCTACCTGATCAACGGGGGTCTATATGGGTGTATTGACCATCGGTATAGCTTCAGGTAGCTTCAATGAACCACGATGGATATCCTTCGCCATTTTAGATTGTTATGGGTTCTCCAGGAACTCCCGGGAGTTATGACCTGCTGTTCTACCTGATCAACGGGGGTCTATATGGGTGTATTAACCATCTGTATAGCTTCAGGTAGCTTCAGTAAACCACGATGGATACCCTTCGCCATTTTGGATTGTTATTAGTCCTCCAGGAACTCCCAGAACCTATGACCTGATGATCTACCTTTTCAATGGGAAGTCTATATGGGTGTATTAACCATCGGTATAGCTTCAGGTAGCTTCAGTATACCACGATGCCATTTTGGATTGTTATGGGTCCTCCAGGAACTCCCGGGAGTTATGACCTGATGATCTACCTGATCAACGGGGGTCTATATGGGTGTATTAACCATCGGTATAGCTTCAGGTAGCTTCAGTAAACAACGATGGATACCCTTCGCCATTTTGGATTGTTATGGGTCCTCCAGGAACTCCCGGGAGTTATGACCTGATGATCTACCTGATCAACCGGGGCCTATATGGGTGTATTAAAAATCGGTATAGCTTCAGGTAGCTTCACTGAACCACGATGGATGCTCTGGAGTTCGTTGGAATGTTATAGGTCATCCAAGAACTTCTGGAAGTGATGACCAGATGATCTACATGATTGACGGGGTCTACATGGGTGTATTACCATCGGTATAGCTTAAGGTAACTTTAGTGGACAACGATGTAAACTCTGCAGCTTGTTGGAATGTTTAGGGGTTTTCCAGAAATTCAGGAAGTCATGGCCTGGGTGTCTACTTAAACCAGACTATGCCTTGAAGGAGTTCCTGGATGACCTAGAAAAATTCAACATGGCGCAGGGTATCCTTCGTGGTTCAGTGAAGCTACCTGAAGCTATACCGATGGTTAATACACCCATATAGACTCCCGTTGATCAGGTAGATCATCAGGTTATCACTTTTGGGAGTTCTTGGATGACCCATAACAATCCAACATACTTCAGAGAATCCATCGTGGCTCAGTGAAGCTAACGGAAGCTAAACCTACGGTTAATGTATCCATAAAGACCCCCGTTGATCAGGTAGATCATCAGGTCATAACTCCCGGGAGTTCCTAGAGGACCCATAACAATCCAACATGTTGAAGGGTATCCATCGTGGGTCACTGAAGCTACCTGAAGCTATACCGATGGTTAGTACACCCATATAGACCCCCAATGATCAGGTAGGTCGTCAGGTCATAACTTCTGGGAGTTCCTGGAGGACCCATAACAATCCAACGTAACCCAGATAATCCATCGTGGTTCACTGAAGCTACCTGAAGCTATACCGATGGTTAATACACCCATATAGACCCCCAATGATCAGGTAGATATCTAGGGCATGACTTCCGGGAGTTCTTGAATACCCAGATTTGTGGATGGCCCCTTATCCGTATTTTGTGGCAACCCCTTATACAAATGTTTCATTTATATGTAAATAAAGTACACTTAAAAAGAAAACCCCATTTTACGCCCAAACCTCGCAATAACGCTCCCCGATTTGCGCCAATTAGAGCGTTATTTGGGGGGAGCGTTATTTCGGGGTTTGAGCGCAAATCGGGGGGCGCAAAACGGGGGAGGCGCAATCGGGGGGAGCGTATTTAGGGGATTTAGTGTATTTTTATCAAGACTGTTATTAAAATCTATTGTGAACTGTGTTTTCGGCTTAAGAATGCAAAAAAACTCACAAATACATTTTTTTAAAAATCATAAGTCGGTGTGACTTTGATAGGTTTAAGATTTTTCCGCAAAATGAAGAGTACAATTAAAATACGTACAAAATGGCTTAGAACCATACTGACCGTGGTAGAGAAGAGTTCAAAGAACCTTGCGAAGAACTTTTCATAAAATGTAAAAAAGTTTAAAAAGTAAGTTAACTATAGTTAACAAAATGTTAATTAAAGTCATTACTTTGAACTTCTCAAAATGTCATGATTTTCTCAATGAACATGATTTGGAATCGGAAAACGGAATTCATTTTCGGATTCTTTGGAGAATTTACCATTGAAGAAGGTTTAATAAGTTTGTAAATAATAAAAAATATAGGGTTTTGAAACACAATTTAAAAAATCTCTAAATTTATAGGCAATTTTAGTTGAACAAATTTCATGTAAAACGTGAAAACTTGTGATTTGTGCTTCGAATTCAGTATAAAACGCGATATAAATCAATAATTTTATAAACAAAACCAGTTTTAACAAATTCCAGGCAAAATTCCGAATTTCTAACAATTTAACGGAAATTTATATGCATTCTGCTGAAAAGCTTATAAATTTAGCTAACTAAATTTAAACTTTGTTTTTTTAACTATATCTGCTTCTTAAGTGATGATACATTTAACGTACAAATAAAGTTTGAACATCTTAAATATGATTTTAACAAGAAAAACTATGACTACCAAAATCACCCCGGAATTTAAACTAGGAATTTTTAACGTAACTATTTTTCTAAACACTTTTGAATAAACTTATTTTCCAAAATAGTGCATGGACTTTGTGTGGCCTACCAAAGTACATGTTTTAAAAATAATAATCTTGAGAAAAACCTTACTAGTTGGAAAGTATTCCAGAAACACCCCGGTTTACGGTACTTTAAAAATCACACATTAAAATAATTAAAAATTATCATGATCGAACAAAATGCAATCATTCCAGAATTTAAATTAATGAAGCTTTTTTATAAATATATTCAAGATTTGTAAACATTAACGTTTGTTTAGAAAGTGTCAGAAATAGAATTAGACGAATTCCTCTCTGGTATTTTAGAGATCACATAAAAATACAGTTTTGTTATTTTTTATCCAGAAATAATATAGATTTACAAACTTCTTTGTCCTTATACCCATATTTTGTATCGAACATCAATATCAAATCAATGTATCAGCAGAATCAAATTTCATCCTATCGAACAAAAAAAAAACATTTTGTGTAAAGATCTCGTTGAAGCGCCGGTTCCTCGCGTGAAACCCAATTCATCACCGGAGTGTCCTCGGCCTCGGTCGCCTATCTTGATGCGGTTCTTCCCAAAGACAAACACTCCGCGCCAGCAACCGCATCTTCAGCACCCAGAAGACCCAAAACACCCAGCTTCAGCAGCACTCTCTTTTCATTCAGCAGAACAAATTTCAATTTATTTTCCTTCTTATTTCTGGTGTTTACTCTGCAGGCCGACCTCTTCCGTCAAAACGCCACCGCCGTCAATCCATCGGCCCCAAAGATCTGGTCAACAACATCACCGTCCTAGCAGCTGACTAGCAGCAAAAGGGGCCCTCTAGGTTCTAGTGTCGCCAAGCCACGGGGCGGCCGGTCAGGCGTCAGAGGTTTCGCGCGATGTCCCCGCCGCCATGTCCGAGTAGTGACACGTGGTTGAAGAGAGGGGGCACCCTAATGAGAGAGAGAGAGCGGGTTGGTGGCGCGCAGAAAAACGGTTTTATCTTCATCTCGTTGTCCATTCATGTAAATTTTATGCGAGGCACTCTGGCCCGACCCGGAACGAAGAGTTGCAAGGGGTTTCCATTGAGGAAAGAGTGAGATATGGTACAAAGATTCCGTTCATCGCCGGGTTTTTTTTTTCTCGCTGCTGCTGCTGAAGTCTTTTTGAGTTCTTCCGTTTTTTCTGCCTGGGTGATTCTCCAGGAATTCAAAATATTCGTTTTGTTCATCAATTTACTAGGAGTCTTTTTGTATTGTAGTTACTGCGTCATAATTTATCATTTAAATGTTACACTACTTTTGTTCAGCATCTAGATTATAACTAATTTTGCAGAGAGTTGCCATCCCCATACAACTTTGGAGGACACCATATTCAGTGCCGAGTGGCTTCCGTTCTTTAGTTCTTGTCACTTGGCCCCATACAAACACACACACATGCTGCTTTACGCGGGGCTGACATAGGTCATTTGCGGACTCAATGGAGGGCACTGCTTACAGGAAGATCTTTGGTGCCAATTCTACTGCTGCTGTTGGCTGTTCAAATATGGACCCCGGCTAAATAATATCGTCCATAATGAGCTGGAGCTGGACACTGTCCTTCGCAGTTGGTGGCACTGTGATTACGAGCCGTTCTGTTTATCTTTTTGAGTTGACCCCGGGCTACAACTGATGTGGTGACCATCGTGAATAATTGAACATTTTTGTGTCCATTTTCGGACACTTGAACAAATAGTCATTAGCCAATGAGATTGTACACTGAAAAATGCATGAGTTAAAAGAATACCGAAAAAAAATGAAAGACCTGCCATCATGCACATGAATTAAAACCTGTATTGTTGAGACATCACAATTTTCCAAGTGACGTTATAACCTTCTTGGATTCGAAAAACCTCGTGGCTCTTGGTAAGGTCTCCTGTTTGACCTAAGGGAAACATGTTATAGAAGTAGGCATTATTTCAAGATGACTCAAGTGAACAGCTAAATAATATTATATTTCTTCGTTACAGATTCACAAAATAATCAGTTAATTTTTTTTAAACTGAGTCTGAAAGAAATATAGATTTTTTAAAACTGGCATTAAGAGATTTATCTGGAAACCCTGATTGGCTGCTTCAACTCTTTGTAGTGACCTAATAATATCATAATAAATCTTATTTATTTTTATCTCCAAAAATGTGTAAATTCTTCACTTTTTCAATCTGATTTGAGATAATTTTACATCATAAAAGAGATAGTATTACTCCTACAAAATTTACTCTGTTTTATGTGTGTAAAAATGCAACGTAAACACAAAAAAAATGGTAACATTCATCATCAGTTTTGATTAATATTCATCAGGTTATTTTTTTTTAAATATGAAATATTACTCAAAAAAAGAGGTTATTATATAATTTTTTCCTAAGGGGTAACTTTTGTCACTGTTCACGAATCCGAGGTCCGTTTTTTGATATCTCGTGACGGAGGGGCGATACGACCCCTTCCATTTTTGAACATGCGAAAAATGAGGTGTTTTTCAAACAAAATGCAGCCTAAAACGGTGAAGAGATAGAAATTTGGTGTCAAAGGGACTTTTATGTAAAATTATACGCCCTATTTGATGGCGTACTCAGAATTCCGAAAAAACGAATTTTTCATCGAAAAAAACACTAAAATAGTTTAAAAAATTCTCTTATTTTCCGTTACTCGACTGTAAAAATTTTTGGAACATGTCATTTTATGGGAAATTTTATGTTCTTTTGGAATCTACATTGACTCAGAAGCGTCATTTTTTTCATTTAGAACAAAATTTTTATTTTAAAATTTCGTGTTTTTTCTAACTTTGTAGGATTATTTTTTAGAGTGTAAAAATGTTCTACAAAGTTGTAGAATTACAAAAATTTTGATGTATAGGGTAGAGTAGTCATCAATGAGACACGGGGAACAATGATAAAATGGCTCTCACAAGCCGTAGTTTCAACCAATCAGGCTCATATTTGGGGGAAAGGTGTATCTACTGGATACACGTCTGCTATAATAGTGTCTTTGGTTATGGACGCTCCCTTGAAAAGTTATTCATAAATGTTTGATTCTGGGGTGTTAAAGTAAATTATGGTCAACATATACTTTTTCACTCGTAGGCTGCCATTTACACCAAAACTAATATTTCTTCAAATTTCTTCCGACGTTCTATAGGGAATGAGTTGGGCTACAATGGTCTTTCATTAGGTTTGGCCAAAATTTAGAATATACCCAGAATCCAGGACTGTCTCATTGTTCCCCACTCTTTTCGGCCCATGGGTAACAATGAGACACTTTGATTTTTCTTCATTAAACTGTTCAAAATCTATTGCAATCTTTCCAAACATGAATTGAAAGTGATTTTTGGCATTTTTATAGAGTTTTAACTTCATTTAACCAAAAATACAAAGTAATTTGGTTTAAATATATGGATTTTACAAAATTTAAATACTCTTTAGTATAACTTTTGTTAATTAAAGTTTCAGGTTGGCAAAATTGTTCTTAAATGTTCAAGGGAAGTAACCTGCAATGGAACAATACAAAAATATAATGTTTTACTAGAAAAGTATTGATTTTCATCGAGTGTCTCATTGTTCCCCAGCTGTCTCATTGTTCCTGCCAAGTGCGTCTACAATGAGACAGTTGAATAACTCTGGCTGTAGATGTCGGATCGATCTCATATTTTGGTCAATGTTAGAACACATTAAAAGAAAAAAAAATGCAACAAAAAACTCATTGAAACATGCTGATGAAAAAATTAGAAAAATCGATGAAAGTTGAAAACCAAAAGTGTCTCATTGATGACTACCCTACCCTAGACATAAGGGGTTTGCTTATGAACATCACGAGTTATCGTGATTTTACGAAAAAAAAAGTTTTGAATTAACACTATAATCTAAAATCTAAAAATTAAAAACTAAAAACTAAAAACTAAAAACTAAAAACTAAAAACTAAAAACTAAAAACTAAAAACTAAAAACTAAAAACTAAAAACTAAAAACTAAAAACTAAAAACTAAAAACTAAAAACTAAAAACTAAAAACTAAAAACTAAAAACTAAAAACTAAAAACTAAAAACTAAAAACTAAAAACTAAAAACTAAAAACTAAAAACTAAAAACTAAAAACTAAAAACTAAAAACTAAAAACTAAAAACTAAAAACTAAAAACTAAAAACTAAAAACTAAAACTAAAAACTAAAAACTAAAAACTAAAAACTAAAAACTAAAAACTAAAAACTAAAAACTAAAAACTAAAAACTAAAAACTAAAAACTAAAAACTAAAAACTAAAAACTAAAAACTAAAAACTAAAAACTAAAAACTGAGAATTTTTAAGAGCAACATACAAATCGTTTATTAGCAACCATAAATTAAAGCAATTAAACGTATGAGTAATTGTTCAAAAATATTTAGAAGCATATGATGACAAAAACGAGTATTTTGGTATTCCATAGCAGGAAACATTCCTTAGTAACATTTTAAATTTTAAGTAGGGGTCATTCCATCTCAACTGTGCACAAAAAAGTGCGAATTTGAAAATTACCCTCTACGATCCGGCTCAAATTTGGCAGAGCTGTTGATACTATCAAAACATGCAAGAATCCCGAATTTCATCCAAATTGGACCACCCCCTCCATTTTTGTACCTTCCCATAAAATCAACTTTTTGGCGATTTTTGATCAAATCTCCTAGTTTCAAACGACGATAACTCAGGAACCACAAATCTTAGAGGGTCGGTCTTAAACCCAATTTTGAAGGAAATTGGACGTAGAATCCATTTTCGTGATCAAAATTTTGATTAATTTATGTTTTCTACTTTAATTGCGCAATTGAAAACTATAAACGGCCGTATCTCAAAGCAACCCAACTTATTTTTCTTATTTGACCTCACCATCGTGTTCCCCGGCCAATTTTACATAAGAATCACTTATCGACAGAAATAAATATGTTTCGTTCCAGAGATATCGAGTTTTAAAGTTTTGTGTTTTCGAGATAACCTATATCAGCTTCATTCGCCACATCTGCTAGAAGCACACGGGCGGGCTGATCAATAACTGCTACCTGGCCATTTATTGAAATAATATTTCATCATAAATAATCTTTATCAAATTGGACAAAAATTCACTGTATAACACTGTAGGGTGGTCCGATTTGAATGAAATGCGGATGAATTGCATGTTTTGATAGTATCAACAGCCATACCAAATTTGAGCAGGATCGGAGAGGGTAATTTTCAAATGCTGTTCCGCTTCAGATGGAATGACCCGTAGGTCATACAGCCTATTAAGGTTGTATCAGGGTCTTCAGAATCATGATAAAACCTGTAAGTTTAAAAATGTTACTGGGGTTGGCTTCATACTTGACAAGAAGACATTTTTCTCACGAGAAATACGGACAAAACACCAATCAATTTATTCCAGGTCAAAATTCATGAATTCCAAAAAACAGTACTTCTACGTCAATTTACTAGAAGTTTATGCAACAAGTTGCAAAAAGCTAAACCTCTTTGGATACATGTACGACTCGTGCTGAAAAAAAAACATGTTTCGCAACGAGTTGTTTGAATGTTATTTTATGTCAAACATCGATGTGTTGAGTAAATTTGCCGTTCATAACAAAACATATTGAAAAATGTTACTTTTCAGCATCTATTTCAGTGCTGAAAAGAAGAACTGAACTTAACTTAGAAGAAGGGTATCAAGTAGGCCGTTTTGTCGCTCGAGAATGACCGGAAAAGTAAGATGTTTCACGACGGAATTGCAAAAACGTAATTTTTACTTTTGTTTTGTATTGATAATACAATCATGCCTCGGTTTAGCAACGCATATAAGGGATGCAAAACCAAGGCGTGCATAACCGAGGCTATATGGCTATATGAGAGAAATTGGCTAAAATCGTATGAAAAATCATGCAAACATCAACAAATTATAGTGTTTTGGAATCAGGATGGTGTTAGCTATCCATTAAAATTAAAATTTTATGAACATTTTCTTAAAAATATTTTTTTTTGCTGTATTTTGAAAATGCAGTTTTTTCTTCAAAGAAACCAAAAATATATTGTTATTGCACTATGGGTATCAAATGATCAGTTTTTTTTTTCATACATTACGAATGTTCAATTATTTTTTTAAAAAACTCGACATTTTCAAAAAACTAAGTATTTTTGAAAAAAAATAACTCGAAATTTCAGTTTTTACAATCAAACGATCAGGATTTTTTCAAATGTTTCGAATGTAATGGCTACATTTTTTTTAAATACTCAACATTTTCACAAAACTACTTAGGCCGTTGCAAATATTTTTCAAGGTTTATGTCGACCCCCTCTCCCCTCCCCTCATAATTGGTCTGAAAAATCAGGGGGCAAAAAAAATATTTTTCCAAAAAACTTCAAAATTTCCATGAAAATAGTAGTCTAATCAACTGAAAACAATCTAAAATGCATTTTTCTGCATTGATAATCATATTTAACATGTTTGGGCTTGTTTAAAAATGTATTGATTTTTGATTTTTTATGAAATTCCAATGTACAGAACCGCAAAAATGTTATTTTTCGAAAAAAATAAAATTTTCGTCAATGCTTAGATATTTTGAAAATTAATTATGGCAAAACGACTGGACAGGTGTATAATGCATTTTACACCACTTTTTTCATTAAAATGTTGAGACCATGGCTCGTAATTAAAATTTTTATGCTTTTTTTTAATTTCTTTGATTTTTTGATTTTTTTAGCTCTGGACCGTGCTTAACCGAGGCAGCTGAACGAATCTAAACCGGGGCAGTTCATAACCGAGGCGTGCAAAACCGAGGCATGTCTGTAACTCGATCATGCAATAATCATCGTATCTTTCAAGTTCTTTATGTAAATGTGTAATACTTAAATTTCACATTATCCATTCAAAACCAAGTCAGAATCTAGACCGTGACATTCATAAACAATTTCCTAACGTCCTTGACATTGGCCGAATGCGGAATCTTTTTAATTGCCAAATATCCTTCCACACCTCTGGGCCTCGACTTTTGGATCGGATAATCTTGTTTTCGAATTGCCAAAATTCTACCAACCCGCCCCCAATCTCAACATCAGAAGTCGACTCTTCTCCTCCTTCGTCAACCTTTTCCTCCCTCCCCCTACTTCTGTCTGATTTTATTACCGGTTCATTCTTATGATGAGGCGAGAGTATATTTTTATTTGTTTATTCATCTTTTCGGTTTCTTATGCTGCTACTCCGGAAACCGGCCTGCCTGCCCCCCCAGCTTCTCCACCAACCGAAGAGAGTCTCTTCTTTTTACGGGAGTATTAGTCCAGACTTCTTGTTTAACGTCTTCGTCTTCGACTTCGTCGGGGGGAGATCCCTGTATAGATGTCATGGTTGCCGCTCAGCTGAGCTTCTTTTATTGAGCATTTACTCGTCGTTTCTTTCGGGCTGCTTTTTTTTTTTTTTTTGCTATGCTTCTTCCTGGAGCTCCTTCGGATTTTTATGTGCTGTTATTATAGAGTTTATTTGCAAAGAGCACAACAGGAGAGTGATTGGGGTAGGTCAGTTTCTAAAATAAATTCTATTACGAGTGTGTAGCTCGGTGTGGCTGTGTCTGTGGCGTTCGTTCGTCGAGACGATAAGACCAGATTGTGGGGAGCACATTAAAAGTTGTTCTTTTTTTTTTCTTCCAGTAGCAGAAGACGGGACCCCCAACTCCAGCGATAAGCAACAACTTCCGAAGTCTTGCAAGACGTTTATGACCGTCGTGCCTCTTTGCTTCTTGTTGGCACTTTTCGACCCTGTTGTTGTTTATTTATGACAGATTTTGACTAAATACTCTCCATGATGTTCTTATCCGTGTTACGACCTGCTTATTGATATCTCTTCCAAAACTGAATGTGTTCAAGGCCGTTTTCGTTGGCAGGTTTGCCAGAATCGGCTCAGCAGGACGAGAGGTCGGCGAGAGATTTACGATCGGTGAATTGGGAAAAAGAGAAACGGTTTCGGTTGTTAGCTGTTTGTTGTTGGTTCTTGGTTTGACGAAGGAGTCTGTTTCCTTTTATTATGCGTCGTTTTATGCGTTTTTGCTGGTGTTTTGCAAAAGCTGTTTGTCGAGGATTTGCACGTAGGAAGCGATTTGCTGTTGGATTGCTGTTGTGGGGTCGTTGTTGGATTAGCTGAAGATCTACCTGAATGCATTGATTTTGGATTGCGGAGATAGCTATGAGTTGATTGTTTCAATTTAATTAAAAAAATTACAAAAATACAAAAAAACAAAAAAATACAAAAATACAAAAATACAAAAATACAAAAATACAAAAATACAAAAATACAAAAATACAAAAATACAAAAATACAAAAATACAAAAATACAAAAATACAAAAATACAAAAATACAAAAATACAAAAATACAAAAATACAAAAAAAATACAAAAATACAAAAATACAAAAATACAAAAATACAAAAATACAAAAATACAAAAATACAAAAATACAAAAATACAAAAATACAAAAATACAAAAATACAAAAATACAAAAATACAAAAATACAAAAATACAAAATACAAAAATACAAAAATACAAAAATACAAAAATACAAAAATACAAAAATACAAAAATACAAAAATACAAAAATACAAAAATACAAAAATACAAAAATACAAAAATACAAAAATACAAAAATACAAAAATACAAAAAAAATAAAAAATACAAAAATACAAAAATACAAAAATACAAAAATACAAAAATACAAAAATACAAAAATACAAAAATACAAAAATACAAAAATACAAAAATACAAAAATACAAAAATACAAAAATACAAAATACAAAAATACAAAAATACAAAAATACAAAAATACAAAAATACAAAAATACAAAAATACAAAAATACAAAAATACAAAAATACAAAAATACAAAAATACAAAAATACAAAAATACAAAAATACAAAAATACAAAAATACAAAAATACAAAAATACAAAAATACAAAAATACAAAAATACAAAAATACAAAAATACAAAAATACAAAAATTCAAAAATACAAAAATACAAAAATACAAAAATACAAAAATACAAAAATACAAAAATACAAAAATACAAAAATACAAAAATACAAAAATACAAAAATACAAAAATACAAAAATACAAAAATACAAAAATACAAAAATACAAAAATACAAAAATACAAAAATACAAAAATACAAAAATACAAAATACAAAAATACAAAAAAAACACAAAAAAACAAAAATACAAAAATACAAAATAAAAATACAAAAATACAAAAATACAAAAATACAAAAATACAAAAATACAAAATACAAAAATACAAAAATACAAAATACAAAAATACAAAATACAAAAATACAAAAATACAAAAATACAAAAATACAAAATACAAAATACAAAAATACAAAAATACAAAAATACAAAAATACAAAATACAAAAATACAAAAATACAAAAATACAAAAATACAAAAATACAAAATACAAAAATACAAAAATACAAAAATACAAAAATACAAAAATACAAAAATACAAAAATACAAAAATACAAAAATACAAAATACAAAAATACAAAAATACAAAATACAAAAATACAAAAATACAAAAATACAAAAATACAAAATACAAAATACAAAAATACAAAAATACAAAAATACAAAAATACAAAAATACAAAAATACAAAAATACAAAAATACAAAAATACAAAAATACAAAAATACAAAAATACAAAAATACAAAATACAAAAATACAAAAATACAAAAATACAAAAATACAAAAATACAAAAATACAAAAATACAAAAATACAAAAATACAAAATACAAAATACAAAAATACAAAAATACAAAAATACAAAATACAAAAATACAAAAATACAAAAATACAAAAATACAAAAATACAAAATACAAAATACAAAAATACAAAAATACAAAAATACAAAAATACAAAATACAAAAATACAAAATACAAAAATACAAAAATACAAAATACAAAAATACAAAATACAAAAATACAAAAATACAAAAATACAAAAATACAAAAATACAAAAATACAAAAATACAAAAATACAAAATACAAAAATACAAAAATACAAAAATACAAAAATACAAAAATACAAAAATACAAAAATACAAAAATACAAAAATACAAAAATACAAAAATACAAAATACAAAAATACAAAAATACAAAATACAAAATACAAAAATACAAAAATACAAAAATACAAAATACAAAAATACAAAAATACAAAAATACAAAAATACAAAATACAAAAATACAAAATACAAAAATACAAAAATACAAAAATACAAAAATACAAAAATACAAAAATACAAAATACAAAATACAAAAATACAAAATACAAAAATACAAAAATACAAAAATACAAAAATACAAAAATACAAAAATACAAAAATACAAAAATACAAAAATACAAAAATACAAAAATACAAAATACAAAAATACAAAAATACAAAAATACAAAAATACAAAAATACAAAAATACAAAAATACAAAAATACAAAAATACAAAAATACAAAAATACAAAAATACAAAAATACAAAAATACAAAAATACAAAAATACAAAAATACCAAAATACATCATCATCATCATCATCATTTTAACGAATTTTTGTTTTCTTCGGCACTTGGTTTTGCGTCATCTTTAACATTAGCACAGCTATTTCTTATTCTGTCTAACAGATTTGAATTGGTCCTAAAAACGGGGGGCTTCAAAATGTTAATGAAAATAGAAATATTATCAACTAAAAGCAAACTAAAATGCGTTTTCTGCATTGATGATAAGTTTTATGCACGTTTGGGCTGGTTTTAAATTATTTTTAATTTTTATGAAATTTCTATGCACAGCATAGCACTAGTAAGCAAATAATTCAAATAACATTGTCTCCATGGTTTCAAAATCCCACCTTGCACACGCATTCATCACCACCACAAAAAAACTTCGTCACCCGCCGCGAGGTTCCTCTCTTCCTTGAAGACCTCCGTCAAATCCCATGAATCAGCTCGCCGGAGCTCTTTGCGGCATTCTTCTTCCTCTCCGTGCGCAACTCTCCCATAGCAGGACCACAAAACGGCGCGCAAAAAGGGACATGACGCGCCTCGAAACGACCTCCTTGCATTTCCCAGAAAAGAATCCTGCGTTGTAAAAATGAGAAATCGAGGAAGATCCTTTTTTACTCTCTCTCTCTCTTCGGCGGTAATCACCCACGACCTTCAACTGCTGCGTTCACGGCACCGACCTCCTTTGGGTTCGAGGTTACCTGGGCCTTTTGAGGTGCCCGGAGGGGATTTGCGTGTGCATTATTCAAAGCGGAGTTGTAAACCTTTATGAATAACTGTCACGGATCGTCGAGGATAACGAGATTCCTGGAACGAGAGGACGCTGTGCATCGCCGTCGCGCAGGTATCCGAACTCGAAGCTTGACAGGCTCGGAATAATGACGGCAATCGCAATTTTAATTGACTTCCGATTAGGCAGATTGTACACCAGCGGCCAAACAATCTCCCCCTCAACCGGATTCGGCAGAGCAGCAAATAGTTACGAAATTAGCCTAATATATCATTTCATTAGCAGTCGTCATCCGGACTCGGGGAGCCGGCCAACCCTAGATTGACAGATGAATTGTCCGGAGAGATTTCTCGCGGGAGATCAGGTTAAAAATCGCGACTCAATTCGGGAACGGGTCCCGTCTCGCGTGGACCCGGGTCGTCAGTGTCGCATCAATTTCGGGCACTCTCTCCCCGGTGCAAAACTATCGAGGACTCTGGGCGGACTATCGAGAGCAAATGATACCTAATCTAATCAATTAGAGTCAGTCGCGGGCCGGCTTTTAGTCGGGATGTTCTACTGTCCACGTGTGACGGACTTCCGACGGGGGAGGGGATGTTGTTTTGTGACGGTGCAGTTGCAGCAGCAGCAACCTGTTGCACTTCAGGAAATGGGGGGACCATTTTACAGTTCGACGTCGTCGTGCTATCTTGCCGCACCCGCCATGTCGGCGTTCCGAGAAAAATGCGTTTTAATGTTTGACCTTGAATGAACAAAACGAAAGCACGCAATGTAAACAATAACAAACACGTTTTTTTTGGCTGACCATTGATGAAGTCCCCAGTTATAATTACAAATGTTTACGGTAGTTTAACTTGTACGTGCGTCAAACGCGTTTTGACCTGAAATCCCTTTGGCCAGTTGTCGCACTTACATCAATTTTCAGGGAGTGACAAGATAGCCCGACAAGATTGAAACTTCTTTCATATGGAAGGAGACAAAAATGCACGGAGATTTTTTCGGATTTCGTTGAATATCTCAGGATTTAAATCGATTTTTGGGATTCTGAGAAAAAAGGTGAAGCATTGTGAGCTGCACAAAATGGCGTTCTTTGCTCAATTTGGCCCAAAATGCACGTACGACAAGTTAGCACTACGACGAGGAGTTGGGAGTTGGGTGGTTTAATGACACGGAGGGAAGTTGTTTCAAATTTCGTAATCAAACTTAATATATCCGACTTTGGAAAGCTTTATTACTTGTCAAATCTTCAATACCTTCTCTTCATTCAAAATTTCAAAATCGTTACTTGGAGTGTATCTCAGAATCCAAACAGGGTGCATCACAATAGACCCAACTAAACTCGCACACAGACATAAACAGCCCCACTGCAAGTATCAATTTGGTTTGGTTCCATATGCGGCAGTCCATCAATCCCAGCGCTCAATGTGACGGTCAAAAAGCCCCATCCCACCATCATCCTACGTAGTATAGTTCTGATCATTATCCGTCCAAATGACACCCACCGTCAAAAAGTGATTGGACAGTCCCCACCCCTCTGAATATCGACTGTTTAGAATCAGGACCAGACCTGTTCAGACTCGCTCTACTGGGATTGAGATAATCAGCTGCCGCATATTTGAAGGGATAATTATGGCCAAGGAAAAAAAGAAATGCATCACATTAGAGTCCACCGGTTTGTGATTTTGGAGTCCATAGCCGTAGCAGGTTTCAATTTGATAAGTTTGCGTGGTCGAGCAGTAGGAACGCAAATAAAAATGTCTTCATAATTTGAAGATAATTTGCAACGAAGGGGGTTCACTAATGTGACGGCTGAAGTGACAGCCACGGATCACGGTATGCAGTGAATATCCAAAATGAAACGGACATGTATGAATTCAATTGACTCAATCCAAAACTTGACTACTAAAAGTTTGTACAGCTTGAAATTAAGCCCAAAATTTTAAAGAGCTCATAAAAATCCAACCATCCACATTAAGGAGTCCCCCTGGATGCCTATTTGGAGTTGGCAGACTGGATTTATGGTCATTTGTCAACAAATAACTTTATTTATGTTAATTTTTCGAAAGGTGTACAAACTTTTTTGCAACTTTTTAGATTTTTGTAATAGTATTTGTTATAGAACTTTTTATAAAAATCATCTTTTCATGAGCTATTTGAAGCAAAATGTTCGGTATGAGTTTCTGAACAAAACGTAGTACTAGTTTTCTGTCAAACTTTAAATTGTTCACATGTTTCATCACAAAATTACGGCTTGTCTAAAAGTTATTTTTAAGGTAAGTGAAATTTCACGATTTCGCGGACAGCGTGAAATCCGTGAAATTTGGCTTTTTTCGTGAAATCCCATGAAATTTTATGTTTGTGTGAAACTGTAACAATTATTGTCAAAATGATTTATCTAACACAAATAGGAATAAAAATAATCTTACTCAAAATTATTGCTATTGCAATATCGGTATCAAATGACTGGATTTTTTCAAACATTTCGAAGGTTAAATCAGGTTTTTGAAAACACTCAAAATTTTCACAAAACTACGTATTTTCGAAAAAAAAACTAAAAATTTCAGTTTTTGCAATAAAAGTATCAAATGATCGGTATTTTTCATACATTTTGAATGTAATAACAACATATTTTGGTAACACTCAAAATTTTTACAAAACTACGTTTTTTCGAAAAAAAAAATACTAAAAATTTAAGTTTTTACAATATGGGTATCAAATGATAGGGATTTATGCATACATTTCGAATGTAATAACAATACAGTCGACTCTCTGGCTGTCGATCTTCTCGATATCAATATTGCTCCATGTACCGATGAATTCTTCAGTCCCTTCAAACTGCATACTTCGATTGTCTTTATTCCTCGATATTTTCTCTTGCTTGACGGATCTCTTCCTCGACGGTCTGTTGCATTCTATTTGCTCTAAACATCTATTCCGGTTGTCAATAATTTCATTATCTCATAGCTTGCGTAGACATTTTTCTTTAAGAAACGAAGCTTTGAAGGTTGTTTGACATTTCTTTGTTATTGTTTGCTGGACGTTGCCATGATTCTCTCCCATAGCTGGTCAGCAAGAAAAAACAAATTTCAATCGAGTCTTCATTTTGCATCGTTCTGTAAAATGATGCTTCTCTTCCTCGTCGGTCCCTTGGATATTGACAACCAGAGAGTCGACTGTATTTAATGAAAGTGCTCAAAATTTTCACAAAACTAGGTATTTTCGAAAAAAAATCTCAACATTTCAGTAGTTACAATGTGGGTTTCAAACGATCAGGATTTGTTCATAGAATTCGAATGTAAAAACATTTTTTTTTTGAAAATACCAAAAAATTTCACAAAACTACGTATTTTCGAAAAAAATACTAAAAATTTCAATTTTACAATATGGGTATCAAACGATAGGGATTTTTTCATACATTTCGAATGTAATAACAATATTTTATTTAAAAAAACCCAAAATTTTCACAAAACAACGAATTTTCGAAAAAAAATACTCAATATTTCAGTATTTACAACGTGGGTATCAAACGATCAGGATTTTTTCATGCAATACAAATGTTAAAACAACATTTTTGGAAAATACTAAAAAATATCACAAAACTACGAATTTCGAAAAAATACTCCAAATTTCAGTTTTTACAATATGGGAATCAAACGATCGGGGTTTTTTCAAACCTAAAAACCTAAATTTCCTAATTCTAAAAAACTAAAATTTTTAGATTATTTTCGAAAATGCGTAGTTTTATGAAAATTTTGAGTATTGAAAACAATGTTGTTACTACATTCAAAATTTGTGGAAAAAATCCTGATCGTTTGATACCCATATTGTAAAAACTAAAATTTTGAGTATTTTTGTGAAATTTTTGAATGTTTTCAAAATATGTTGTTATCATATTCGTATTGAATGGAAAAATCCCGATCGTTTGATACCCACATTGTTAAAACTGAAATTTGAGTATTTTTTCGAAAATACATAATTTTGTGAAAATGTTGAGTATTTTCATAAAATATTTTTATTACATTCAAAATGTATGAAAAAATCCTGATCGTTTGATACTCGTATTGTAAAAACTGAAATTTTGATAATTTTTTTTTTGAGAAATACGTAGTTTTGTGAAAATTTTGAATGTTTTCAAAATATGTTGTTATTACATTCGTATTGTATAAATAAATCCCGATCGTTTGATACCCCCATTGTTAAAACTGAAATTTGAGTATTTTTTCGAAAATACATAATTTTGTGATAATTTTGAGTATTTTCAAAAAAAGGTTGTTATAACATTCAAAATGTATGAAAAATCCTGATCGTTTGATACCCGTATGGTAAAAACTGAAATTTTGAGTTTTTTTTTTCAAAAATATGTAGTTTCGTGAAAATTTTAAGTGTTTTCAAAATATGTTGTTATTACATTCGAAATGTATGAAAAAAATCCCGATCATTTGACACCTTTATTTTAAAACTGTAAATTTAAGAAATATTTTTCAAAAATACATAGTTTTGTGAAAATTTTGAGTATTTTCAAAAAAATGATTTAATATTCGAAATGTATGAAAAAATCCAATCATTTGATACCCATAATGCAATAGCAAAAATGTTGAGTATTGTTTTTTCAAAAATATGTAGTTTTGTGAAAATTTTGAATGTTTTCAAAATATGTTGTTATCACATTCGTATTGAATAAAAAAATCCCGATCGTTTGATACCCACATTTTTAAAACTGAAATTTGAGTACTTTTTATAAAATACATAATTTTGTGATAATTCAGAGTATTTTCAAAAAAGGTTGTTATAATATTCAAAATATATGAAAAATCCAGATCGGTTGATTCTCGTATGGTAAAAAACAAAAATATTGAGTATTTTTTTTTTTTTTCAAAAATATGAAGTTTGGTGAAAGTAAGTGAGTGTTTTCAAAATATGTTGTTATTAAATTCGAAATGTATGAAAAAATACCGATCATTTGATACCTTTATTGTAAAAACTGAAATTTGGGTATTTTTTTTCGAAAAAACATAGTTTATGAAAATTTTGAGTGTTTTCAAAAAAAAAAATTAACATTCGAAATGTATAAAAAAATTACAATCATTTGATCCATATTGCAAAAACAATATTTTTGAGTATTTTTTCGAGAAACATTGCATTTTCAAAATACAGGAAAAGTACGTATTTTTGTGAAAATGTTCATGAAATTATAATTTTAATGGATAGCTGACACCATCCCGCTTCCAAAACACTATAATTTTTTTATGTTTGCGTGATTTTAGCCAATGTCTCCCATATAGCCAAAATCCCATAAGCTCTGTGCTTCAGTTAAGCACTGGTTTGTGCTTAACCGAGAAGGCTGAACGAATCAAAACCGGGGCAGTACAAAACCGAGGCAAGTATGTAGTTTCATAAGAAATTTAAAAAATCATGCTTTGTTTTATTCAAAATAAAATGAAAGCTTTGAAATCAATTTTTAAAAACTTTACAGATTTTGCCTTCCTCACTGAGGTAAGGCTATAATCCTGCTCGGAAAAGTAACTTTTGAAAAACAGCTCGTAGACATATATTCATGTATACCTATCGACTCAGAATCGAAAACTGAACAAATGTCTGTGTGTGTGTGTGTATGTGTGTGCGTATTCCCCTTGGTGCTCAAAATTCTTGCCAAGTTTTCTCGGCACTGGCTGATCCGATTTGAGTCAAACAAGTTGCATTCGGTCCGGTTTGGTGCTTCATACTGCACTATTGAATTGTTTGAAGATCCGATAAGTAGTTCAAAAGTTACGTATAAAAAAGTGTCAAAGTTGCGAATCGGGTGCTGGAATTTTGATGCCGGATCTCACTTAAATGCATTTAAACTATGTCCAGATCCATCATCCAACCCATCGTTGGTTAGGTAATCGAAAGACCTTTCCAATGATTCTAAAACATTGAAGATCTGGCAACCTTGTCTCAAGTTATGACCACTTAAGTGATATTTATGTACTTTTTTGAAGCCGGATCTCACTTAAATGCATGTAAACGATGTCCGGATCCATCATCCGACCCATTGTTCGTTAGGTAATCGAGAGATCTTTCCAACGAGTCCACAACATTGAAGATCTGGCAACCCTATCTCGAGTTATGACCACTTAAGTGATATTTATGTACTTTTTTGAAGCCGGATCTCACTTAAATGCATGTAAACGATGTCCGGATCCATCATCCGACCCATCGTTGGTTAGGTTATCGAGAGACCTTTCTAACGAGTCCACATCATTGAAGATCTGGTAACCCTGTCTCGAGTTATGACCACTTAAGTGATATTTATGTACTTTTTTGAAGCCGGATCTCACCTAAATGCATGTAAACGATGTCCGGATCCATCATCCGACCAATCAATGGTTAGGTAATCGAGAGACCTTTCCAATGAGTCCACATCATTGAAGATCTGGCAACCCTGTCTCGAGTTATGACCACTTAAGTGATATTTATGTACTTTTTTGAAGCCGGATCTCATTTATATGCATGTAAACGATGTCCGGATCCATCATCCAACCCATCGTTGGTAAGGTAATCGAAAGACCTTTCCAACGAGTCCACAACATTGAAGATCTGGCAACCCTATCTCGAGTTATGACCACTTAAGTGATATTTATGTACTTTTTTGAATCCAGATCTCACCTAAACGCATGTAAACTATATCCGGATCCATAATCCAACCTATCGTTGGTTAGGTAATCGAAAGACCTTTCTAATGAGTCCACATCATTGAAGATCTGGCAGCCCTGTCTCGAGTTATGACCGCTTAAGTGATATTTATGTACTTTTTTGAAGCCGGATCTCACCTAAATGCATGTAAACGATGTCCGGATCCATCATCCGACCAATCAATGGTTAGGTAATCGAGAGACCTTTCCAATGAGTCCACATCATTGAAGATCTGGCAACCCTGTCTCGAGTTATGACCACTTAAGTGATATTTATGTACTTTTTTGAAGCCGGATCTCACTTAAATGCATGTAAACGATGTCCGGATCCATCATCCAACCCATTGTTGGTTAGGTAATCGAAAATCCTTTCTAACGAGTCCACAAAATTGATGATCTGACAACTCTGTCTCGTGTTCCGACCACTTCAGTTATATCTGTGTACTTATTTTTCTGGACCTAAAAAAAATAGCTGAAATATGTGTCTAAACCACTCATATTATTACCATTGTTGGTAAAAAGTGAGGAAGGCATCAACCACATAGGTGGATTAAGTTAGTTTTTTCTGTATTAGAGTTCACGCGGTCGTCATTATTGCGCGTATTCCCAAAAAAGACACGCGGCAAACCAGCATCGAAACGACGCGCTGCACTTTCGGCAAATGCGCGCTGTCAAATCCTATACTGTGCGTTTTGTTTTTGTTGATCTTCTGCTTCGAATTGCATGGCATTGTTGCCGGAAATGTTCTTTATTGCACCAAAAGTGTATAAAATTGTAGGCAACAGTGTCTGCGGCACATTCTGAAATGCCGCGCGGCGCGTACCTTCGAAAGAAACGGACAATTATTAAAGTTCACGCGCGCTGACATGACCGCAGAAGAATAACCGCATGACAGCCGCAGAACAAATTTTCGGCTGTTAGTCAAAGGTGGCCTTGAGTTTTTAGCTGACTTTTTGAAAATTATTGAAAACAAACCAACTTGACAGCTAAATCAACACGGAATTTCAGTGCAACTTGCAAATTTTTACACTGCGGTAGTTCGGCAGCTTTAACCTCCTGTCAGTCGAAGCGAAGGAGAATCGTGATTTTATCTCGCAATAAGCAATATACAGCTCAGTTATTTAAACATTTTTTACGTTCCGCGAAATTTGCGTGAAATTTGGTGTTTTGAAATCGAGGTCCCCGTGAAATATGCAATTTTCGAGCGTGAAAAATCACTAAGCCTAGTTATTTTTATAGAACTTGAACGAACCTCGGTAATTCTTTCTGGAGCTTGTTGGAGGGACTGTCCTGAGTCAGGGAAACTGTTTTTCAAAATCGTCTATCGGTGAAAATTGATTTTATCTCAATTTGAAGTTAAGCTATAAATAAGCTAAAATCTTGAAAAAGGATCAAATATCTCACTGAACCTAAGTTGTTCTTTGTTGTTATTTCATCAACACATCAGTTTTGAGTTCCCTTAACAGTTTTTCAATATCACAAATTTGTCAACTTTTTTTTACAAATAAAATAAGAATAAAATCCAACACAGAATGTTTGATTTGTCCCTATGGAAATGATCGAAGTAGCTGTTTAGGACAAAAAAAGGAATTAATATCACAGATTTTTGATTTTTTTAATTTTCTGTACACTATAATTGGATTAACTTTTCAAACATTCTATGTAACAGTAATCTTCATTCGGCAAATTTATTCTAAGTAACATTTGCTACAAATCCACGCAACTAGTATGATAAACAGGAACAAAATTTATGTTTCTAGATTTGTTTGAAAAATATGAAGGAAATAAACCTATTTTGCAGCCATTATAGAAACTGACAATCGAGAAATACATTTTTCCATGATGTAGGATATTAAAAAACTGTTAAAGGAACTCAAAACTGATGTGTTGATGAAATAACAACCAAGAACAACTTAGTTTCAGTGAGATATTTGATCCTTTTTCGAGAATTTAGCTTATTTATAGCTTTACTTCAAATTGAGATAAAAGCCATTTTAACCGATAGAAGAATTTGAAAAACAGTTTCCCTGACTCAGGACAGTCCCCCAACAAGCTCCAGGAAGAATTACCAAGGTGCATTCAAGTTCGATAGAAACAACTTTTAGACAAGCCGTGTAAGTGGTATGCAACTCGTTGCAAGACTCATTTTGTTAGCACCCATCTTTTTTGTAGATCTCGTTAGAAACATGTTAGAAACCCTTGCTTAAAAATCTTCCTTTTGTAATTTGTTGCATAACCTTCGATATCAATGATTTGACTATCCGAATTTTCTCACCATTCTTCTGATAATTAAACATCGGAAAATAGAAACTTCGAACAATTATGTCTGGACAGTACCATTAATTTCAAAGATGTAGTCATCAGCAGTCTTATGGACTTCAATAATCTAAATCCAAGGGATGAGTCTTTATTTTAATTTCTAAATTTCAACCAACCACGAGGTTGACCCAGTCAGCATGCACTACGTCATCAACACTGCTCGCGTCGACGTCACTCCCGACTCGACTCGTGCGGTCCATAATAAAAGTGACAAATTTCGTTTTGATAGCATCAATGCACCCAAACAAGATTAATCGTTCTGCACACGTTCGTTCTTGTCCTCGTGCCCCCACCAGCTTCCATTTCATTCCAGACTCCAGCCTCCACCAATTCAATCTTTACGAACAGCCATAAAAGCTGTGAGCAGAGATGCAGCAGCAGCATCACACAAACACACAGCCACAGACACAGAATCATGCCAACCAGCTGTCTCGACGACGGCACTCCATAATACGTCATCCGCCCGACAAAACAAACCCACGTGGTCCTCGTCGTCGTCGTCGTCGTCGTCAGACCCGGCAACTTTTTATTGTGTTAGTTACTTTCTTCGTTTCATTTTTATGGTTCGGAATCGGTTCGGTTTTTTTTGGTGTTGTTTTTTTTATTATTTGTTACTCTCCACTTTTGCTTACTATGGACTTCTTTTTTTTTTGTTCGCTCTGTGGTGTGTTGTGACGACTATCCATTCCATACCCAATACAAACGAGCAGTTTTTTCTGCCTCTGCAACTGCTCTTATGATACCGGTAGTGAATCCCATGATGAGGGGGATGCCTTCTTGCAGGAAGGGGGAGTGAGACAAAGTTTCTGTTTCTGCTGTGATAGTATTTTGTTCCAGTTTTGTGCGAATCTGGGTTTTCTCCGTTGTCTGATCATATATGTGTGTTTGTGTGGATGGCATTTTGCTAGTGAGTAAATTTTTATTATTTCATTTTTGAACTTTTTTTGTTGCTTCCTTTTACTATGTTTGGTACGGAGTACGGGCATTTTTTGCTGTTTCATCATTTGTTTTAGGGCTTCTCCTGGTGAGGGGATCAAGGTCAACAAATGC
The DNA here is from genome assembly GCF_015732765.1 of Culex quinquefasciatus. Lineage (NCBI taxonomy): Eukaryota > Metazoa > Arthropoda > Insecta > Diptera > Culicidae > Culex > Culex quinquefasciatus. The sequence continues at coordinate 36,549,791 of NC_051861.1, forward strand.
ATAACATTGGCAATAAGTTTGTCACCTGTTCTCATAGGTGTGGTAGATCTGTACTCTTTAAATTGGGTTTTTAAGCTCTCAAGCTTTTCATTCAACCATTTATAAACTACACAGCTTAAAAATTGGTCAAATAAGATCTTAGAATGGATATTCAACCTGAATTAAGGTATAATTTTACCATCCAATTAATCAACCTCATATTCTTGAGCTAGTTTGCAATAGGTCTTAAGCGCCATTAAAATCATCTTCTATGATGAATCCTGACCATTACCCTTCTCTACTCCCTTCTCCCTTCTCTACTCTACGAGCAATTCTCTACGAAATCGGCCTTTTTTCTTTAATTTTAATTTTTGTATTTTTTTAATCCTGCTGAACCTTTTTTGGTGCCTTCGGTATGCCCAAAGAAATCATTTTGCATCTTTAGTTTGCCCAAAATGATGCAAAAATGATGTATAACAATTCTAAAATCTGTATCTTTTGAAGGAATATTTTGATCAAATTGGTGTCTTCGGCAAAGTTGTAGTTATGGATAAGGATAACACTGGAAAAATGTGATACACGGTAAATTTTTTTGTGATTTTTAATTTTACTTATCGTTACTAAAACTTGATTTTGGCGTAATATTCAATGTTTGGCCCTTTTAAAATGATAGTCTTGATTTCAAGAGATCGGAAAATTTCACGAATGTTTCATGTTTTAACATTGAAAATCGAACCATTAGTTGCTGAGATATCGACATTAAACAATGGTGGGTGTTTTAGGTGAGACTTAGAAAACTTAAATTTTCGCGTTTCTTTTCCTTCAAGCGGCTGTATCTCAGCAACCCGAGGTCCAATCTTCAATGTCGCTTAGACAAAAAGCAATCCACTTGAACGACCCCCGGGTCTTTTGTGGGCTCTGTTGCAAGTTTCAGCTTATTTCTAGGCGTCCGAAGGTTATGTGCGATGAGTCACCCAAAACCGCTTTTTACGCAAATGGACCGACGTTTTACTTCCCCATCCGATAGAAGGCGTGGTCAGGAAAATCTCGTCTCGAAAAATGCCACCGTCTGGGATTGAACCCAGGCCTTACTGGGGTGAGAGGCTACCACGCTAACCACTGAACCACGGGACCCGGACTCTCTTAGACAATTTAATAGCAAATTTTCTGAACCTTTAAAAAAAATATTTTTAGAAATGGTCGCTCATGGTCACTATTTTTAAAAATCGAAAAACTGCAAATATTTCGCTAAAATCAAACATTCAGAGGCTTGAACGGAGCCCTTTACAGTAATTCCAGCTAAAATTGGGATTTTTTCTGGTACTTTTGTACCCGACCCTCTCCGATTTCAATGAAACTTTTTAGAAATCCCGAGCAGACGGAAATAACTTGGGAATAACAATATTTGATATTTGAAAATACTAGGCCAGTAACATTTTATGTTATTTATAACAAGATTTGTTATTCGTCATTATGAATATTTTGTTATTGGATTGTTATTGTAATAACAAACTAATAACATGTTTAGTTATTCTTCAAACATATCATTGTAATTATTTTTTGTTATTTTAACAACAAATCCGATCATCCCAATAACAGTTTGCGGTGTTCTTCCATTACAAAAAATGTTATTCCAAAGTTGTTTTGGCATTCAACCAATATCAGACCAATAACAAATTGTGTTATGATAACATAAACTGTTATTTAACTCTTATGCAAAAATGGATTTTGCAAGAATATTCCATAACACTTTTTGCTATTTTCACAGTATTTGTTATTGAAATGGCATGAATTTTATTATTACCGTCTGCCCGGGATGTTAACCTAAGCCTATAAAAGTCATTTTTGTGTATATGGAGCCAATTGTACTCAAAAATGACATTTGAGAAGGGCGTAAGTTATTTAAATATTTTTGTATTTTTTAATTTAAAAATTACTGTATCTCGCAGCCGTTGCATCGTATCAAAAAGTGGTCAAAGACAAACTTGTAGGAAATTTAATGAGCTTTCTGAAAAAAATACCCTGAAACAAAAATACACGAAATAGCCTAAGATGTTACAAAAAGACTCACGAAAAATGCAGGATGGTATGTCTCTCCTTAAAAATACAAAAATCTTTTACTGAAACTGTTTTTTTTTAAAGTGATCTAATCGTCAAAACATTGAAAAACTGATAGTGGGAATAGATTCGCTAGACAATTTTACATTAAAGTCTCGATATTGACCATTGTCCTATGTCCAATTGTTGTGAAGATAGAGCGGTATTAAAATATTTTCAAAATTTTCAAATCAAGACTAACATTTCAAAAGGGCCAAACATTCAATATCATGCCGTTTTTTTGCCTGTACTTCGGTAGATATTTCGAAATATTAATTTGAGCAATTCTCTACCAAAACCGGAAATGGATTTTATTTGTATTTTTTTATTTGGCTCAAACTTTGTGGAGGCTTTCCCTATGACCAAAGAAGCTATTTTGTGTCATTGCTTCACCCATACAAGTCTCCATACAATTTTGGCAGATGTCTATACAAAAATGGTATGTAAATATTCAAACAGCTGTAACTTTTGAGTGAATTTTCTGATCAATTTGGTGTCTTCGGCAAAGTTGTAGGTATTGTTGAGGATTATTGAGAAAAATAGGTACACGGATTTGAAAATTTTAAATACAAGTTGGCGGCCTTAGTGGCGGTGACGAAGAATTTTTCGTGTAACAGGCAAAAAGTTTTGAGTCACATTCGATGTTCAAAGTGAGCAAATAGTAAATCCAATTTAAAATTTTTGATTCGGTTATCCGAAATTCCTGTAAAACCATCGGATAATAGAACTATGAATGAGCAAAACAGCGGAAACCCAAGTCTGGACTGTATAATTTTATGCAAATTTACATCACATTGCAATGATTTTTTTTTAAACCCATTTAAACCCACGCAAGCATTGCTGATCCAAAACTGGACGAACACTGTAAATCTGGACGACGGAAGCCTTAAAAGACAAACAAAGTCCACGTCGAAAGCGCTGGAAGCGCGCGTACAAAAAGCAAGGATCCGCAATCATCAGAACCAAAACGCTAGGTAAACACGGCAGGTTGTTCGCCAATGTATAAAGTGCGTCTTCCGCTGAAAAAAAAAATACGTCACCATCCTTTAGAACTCTTCGCTGCCGTGGACAGAAGAGATGCACTTGGCCAGCTGGCCGGAAGCGGGTTGGCGAAGGCCTTTCAGAGTGCAGCTCGTTATTCACGGTCAGTTTCAAGAGGGGGCTTGACTTGGGCCGTACCGAACGTGGAGCCAACGAGGTCATTAAAAAATCATACACGTGAATATGGAGGATTACCCACTTGAAGATCTCCGGCCACCGAACGCCGAACGGCCATTGTGTGTGTGTGTGTGTGTGCTTTGAAGTCCGCCGAAAGGTGGTGGTAAGAAGGGGGGGGGGTTTGGTAATTTATATTGGTTGAAATCGGGGTTATGCAAAAAATAGACCTAGAAATAAACAAAATATTTCCGAGCAAAAAATTTCATAACACGAGCTGTCAGAGAAGATTCTAGATCATTACGATGAGAAAATATAGAAAAAAAAATGTGTAAATTTACCGGACACGGAAATGGTAAACTCGGTTTATTTAAACTGCAGTTTCAGTTTACAGTTTTACAATTTGGAATAACTCAGAAGGGTCACTTTTAAATTAAGAACACAATTTAGAACACATTTTAAAATTTCGTGTTTTCTGTAACTTTGCAGGGTAATTTTGAGAGTGTAATGATGTTTTACAAAGTTGTAGAGCAGACAACAACAAAAAAGCTGATATGTAAACATATGAAGTTATCACGATTGCACGAAAAAAAAGCTTTGTTGGTCGTTGTTGATCATGGTTGTAACTTTTTCAAAACTTTTTTTTCGTAAAATCCCGATTACTCGTGATGGTTAAAAGCAAAGGTTTAAATTCCTTATGTATATAATTCCTCAACAGTTATTGATATACCAAGGATTCATATTGGCTAAATGTACGGGGTTTCGCTCATCAAGAGTTGATAGCCTTAGTGTGTCTATACACTTACATTGTAATAATAACTTATTGTAACTTAATACAACACATAAACTAAAAAAATCTTGATTTTATTCTTTAGCGATAAGCTGAATTCGTTGGCTAAAAAAAGAAAAAGAAAATTCCGCTCAGCGGAAAAAGATGCAGTAATAAGCGTTACTTCTCCTGGGGATCCCCCGACCCCCTTCAACTCCAGCATCATCATTCGCCCAGCATCCCGTCCAGCACTCCACATAATTTTCTTTTCACATGTAAAAGCCTAGAAAACTCATTACACTTTCCGGCGAGCTGGCTTGCCTGCTGCTTGAGCGCTGCTGGGACGACTGCACTGCGTGTCCATCAGTTTTCCCTCAAAGACCTCCCTTCCACTCTTTCCTACCGATTTTCCTCACTTGGGGTTGAAAAAAGTGTACGGCAAAGAAAAATACGAAGAAAAAGCAATTCTGTCGCGCTTCTTTTCGGAGGTCCTTTTTGTTTGGGAGGGAGCCCCAAAATAGTGACGGAGACGGAAGGGGTGGTCCACTCTTCTTTTTTCCGCTGAAACTCCTCCGGACTGTTGGGGGCCGCCGTTGCCGCACACATATATTTAGAAGGAGTAGCATTGGGAAAGGGGGGTTGGCATGTATCGCTTATGTTGTATTGGAGAAGAGAAAAGGCAAAATGACACGTACATTTCGCATCAACCTTCGCAGCAGCATCGCAAGAATCAGCCAGCGAAAATGTATAAGAGCAAGTGCACCATACGGTTTTCTTTTCGGGCAGAGCAATTTTCCCGGAATTTTTCGGTGGGGTAAAGGTGGTAAAATGGTTCGAGGCTAACAGTCCCATCAAATTTCTTATAATCCTGAGATATTCATTGAAAATCGAAAAAACTCCGTGCTTTTTTGCCACTTTTCATACGAAAGAAGTTTAAATCTTATTGACACACCTTAAAAATTGCTGTAAGTGCGACAACTGGCCAAAGAGATTTCAGGTCAGAACGCGTTTGACACACGTACATGGCCGACTACCGTAAACATTTGTAATTATAACTCGGAACTCCGGCAACCAAATTCAACCAAACTTCGGGACATTGCACAAAATGGTCAAACTACCAAAACGTGTTTGTTATTGTTTACATTGCGTGCATTATTTTTTGTTTACTCAAAGATTTAATTGATTTTGAAACAGAAATTTTCACTGTCAAAACTTATTACAATGTACAGCATTCCAACATTACCCCAAACCTTCGTTGCTTACAGTTCATCTCAACTCTCCAGCACCAACCTTTAAGGAAGAAAAAAAAATACAAATACCCAAAGAACGTGGGCCGCCACGACCGCCGAGGACGATGTCCAGGTCCTTCAAAAACGTGCGGCGACGTCGTCAACGCGGCCTTTCTGCCTCTTGTTGTTGATGTTTTTGTTGGGGCAAAGTTCTATGCATGATGCTCTCCGTTCAAACATACACACACAATTCAAAGAAGAAGAGGAAAAAAGCCACGCAAAAAAAAGGATTCTTCTATAAGGATATATTGAAAATACTTACGCCGAGAGCTGGACGTCCACCAGCGCAAAAAAAAGAAGCAAGAAAAAATCCGCCAACACGTGAAACTGCCACCAGCGGGGACGAAGAGGGGAAGGCAGGACGAAAGAAGAAAATTGCAAAAAAAAAGAATAAGAAGAATCATCTCGCAGGCCCAAGAAGAAGAAGGACACAACACGTACATGGCTACCTACTTATTTCTAAAAATCTCATGCTGGCTTTTTCATCAAGACCTTTTCTGCCTGATGTGTGTGTGTGTGTGTGCGCGCCCGTGTCCGGCCTCCGTGCCGTGTGTCCTTCCCCCTTAAGAGTCCTGCCAACAGCGTCCACCCCCGTCGCGTTGTCCGCGTTTGCACGGCACGGCATCAACCAACAACGTCGTAAGTGAAAGAGTGTGTGCAATGGCAAAGGCAAGCACACACACACACAAACACCCTCGCCCCATTCGCGCATATATCCGTGGCAAATTCGATGCGGATCGAAGGATATGCAGGACACCGGCGGACCGACCGGCCAACGGATAGTGGGAGCGAACTTTGAGAAAATTGGTCACAAATTGAAGTTTTTTTTTTTGTTAAAATAGTGCACTGCAAAGAAATCCATCGCAAAGACCTGATGATATGATGATATGAATTATTGAAAAAATATGTGTGTGTTTTTTTAAGTGTCAAAACACTGTGTTTAACCATTTTGAAACGTTGAATCGTCTTGATAATAAAAGTTTCATGCCTAATCAAATTTGCCATAAAAAATACCTTTTATTTTTTTTTGGTAAAATATTCTCAAGAAATAACATTTTTGACTTTATATTATCGTTTTTTTTTATTCGTTCCTTTGCATTTTAAAAATAGTTCGTGACAAAAATTTTGTGAATTTATATAAATTCAAAATAAAAAAAAATCTTAAATATGTAACGAGGAAAAATTATCTACTATAACACCTTATGGAAAGTTATGATTGATTTTAATATTTTAAAATATCACAAAACACAAAACATTCATAACGTCGTGATTCGACATCCGGACACTTAGTAGCCTAGGCGTCATCCATAAAGTATGTCACGCTCTAGGGGGGAGGAGGGTCTGAGCAAGTGTGACATTGCATGTTATAAGTATAGGAAAAGCGTGACAAAGGGGGGAAGGGGGGGTAAATTTTGGCCGATTTTAGCGTGACGTACTTTATGGATGAAGCCCTATCATTTTTGTTATTGCTGGCAAAAAATGATGTAAAAAGTTGGAAATGTAGAAACATCATCGGGATGTAGTATAAACAGTCAGTTTTAAGAGATTTCATGCAAAATATGTCTCTTCTAACAATTTTCATTAGATTTTTAAAACTAAAATGACTTGTTGTGCTTCGAATTCCGGACACGTCCGGATAAAAGCTGATTCGAAATCCGGACACTCGATTTTGCTTACGAATCGCACAAATTTGCACTGAAATGTTTATGAATGGCATTTTTTGGTCTCAAATAAGCTGTTAACATCAAAACAATCGATATTTTATACAAAAATTTGCCAGAATTTAAGGAAATTAAAACCATAAATTTCTGTTTTGCCTTCCCGGTGCTTCAGACGCCTAAATGAAATATTTCGCATTTTTAGTACACTTATGATTTTATTTTATTTGATTTTTTTAGCATTAGCGTTCAAACAAACTTTAAATGAAAGTTGATGTTAGAGTTCATCAAATAACACAGTTTAGACATTCATAATGCAAACTTATATCCAAATAATTGATAAAACAAGATGAGGTGTCTGGGTTTCAAAGCGTTCGGTAGTTCGAATCATGACGTTATATTGACATTGAAAATCGGATAGAAAATTATAGGAAACTCTTCAAAAATATTTGCCTTTCTATCAAGAAGTATTTATAAAATGCAAAAAAAAAGACGAAAATATTTTTAAAATAAGTACATAAAAGTGGCTATAAGTTGTCATTGTAATGTACTTTTCAATTGAATATTCTATTCGGGTTTTAAAAAATGATAAACTTAAAATATATATATATGATACATGCCCATATTTTGACATTAAAGAAAAAACTAACTTAATCCACCTATGTGGTTGGTGCCTTCCTCAATCTTTTCCAACAATGGGTGATATGTAATATGATGGGTTTGGACACAAATTTGATCCAAAAAAACACACATATCACTCAAGGGCTCATAAGTGGCATTATAAGTGGTCAGAACTCGAGACAGGGTTGCCAGATCTTTAATGTTTTGGACTCGTTGGAAAGGTCTTTCAATTACCTAACCAACGATGGGTCGGATGATGGATCCGGACATTGTTTACATTCATTTAAGTGAGATCCGGCTTCAAAAAGTACATAAATATCATTTAAGTCGGGATATCTCGAGACAGGGTTGCGAGATCTTCAATGTTTTGGACTCGTTGGAAAGGTCTTTCAATTACCTAACCAACGATGGGTCGGATGATGGATCCGGACATTGTTTACATACATTTAAATGAGATCCAGCTACAAAAAAAGAACTCGAGACAGGGTTGCGAGATCTTCAATGTTTTGGACTCGTTGGAAAGGTCTTTCGATTACCTAACCAACGATGGGTCGGATGATGGATCCGGACATTGTTTACATACATTTAAATGAGATCCGGCTACAAAAAAGTACATAAATATCACTTAAGTGGTCAGAACTCGAGACAGGGTTGCGAGATCTTCAATGTTTTGGACTCGTTGGAAAGGTCTTTCGATTACCTAACCAACGATGGGTCGGATGATGGATCCGGACATTGTTTACATACATTTAAATGAGATCCGGCTACAAAAAAGTACATAAATATCACTTAAGTGGTCAGAACTCGAGACAGGGTTGCCAGATCTTCAATGTTGTAGATTTGTTGGAAAGGTCTTTCAATTACCTAACCAACGATGGGTCGGATGATGGATCCGTACATCGTTTACATACATTTAAGTGAGATCCGGCTTCAAAAAAGTACATAAATATCACTTAAGTGGTCAGAACTCGAGACAGGGTTGCCAGATCTTCAATGTTGTAGATTCGTTGGAAAGGTCTTTAAATTATCTAACCAACGATGTGTCGGATGATGGATTCGGACATTGTTTACATACATTTAAGTGAGATCCGGCTACAAAAAAGTACATAAATATCACTTAATTGGTCAGAACTCGAGACAGGGTTGCCAGATCTTCAATGTTGTAGATTTGTTGGAAAGGTCTTTCAATTACCTAACCAACGATGGGTCGGATGATGGATCCGGACATCGTTTACATACATTTAAGTGAGATCCGGCTTCAAAAAAGTACATAAATATCACTTAAGTGGTTATAACTCGAGACAGCGTTGCCAGATCTTCAATGTTGTAGATTAGTTGGAAAGGTCTTTCAATTACCTAATCAACGATGGGTCGGATGGTGGTTCCGGACATTGTTTACATACATTTAAGTGAGATCTGGCTTCAAAAAAGTACATAAATATCACTTAAGTGGTCATAACTCGAGACAGGGTTGCCAGATCTTCAATGTTGTAGATTCGTTGGAAAGGTCTTTCAATTACCTAACCAACGATGTGTGGCATGATGGATCCGGACATTGTTTACATACATTTAAATGAGATCCGGCTACAAAAAAAGTACATAAATATCACTTAAGTGGTTATAACTCGAGACAAGGTTGCCAGATCTTTAATGTTGTAGATTCGTTGGAAAGGTCTTTTAATTACCTAACCAACGATGGGTTGGATGATGGATCCGGACATTGTTTACATACATTTAAGTGAGATCCGGCTACAAAAAAGTACATAAATATCACTTAATTGGTCAGAACTCGAGACAGGGTTGCCAGATCTTCAATGTTGTAGATTTGTTGGAAAGGTCTTTCAATTACCTAACCAACGATGGGTCGGATGATGGATCCGGACATCGTTTACATACATTTAAGTGAGATCCGGCTTCAAAAAAGTACATAAATATCACTTAAGTGGTTATAACTCGAGACAGCGTTGCCAGATCTTCAATGTTGTAGATTAGTTGGAAAGGTCTTTCAATTACCTAATCAACGATGGGTCGGATGGTGGTTCCGGACATTGTTTACATACATTTAAATGAGATCCGGCTACAAAAAAAGTACATAAATATCACTTAAGTGGTTATAACTCGAGACAGGGTTGCCAGATCTTCAATGTTGTAGATTCAATGGAAACGTCTTTCAATTAACTAACCAACGATGTGTCGGATGATGGATCCGGACATTGTTTACATACATTTAAGTGAGATCTGGCTTCAAAAAAGTACATAAATATCACTTAAGTGGTCATAACTCGAGACAGGGTTGCCAGATCTTCAATGTTGTAGATTCGTTGGAAAGGTCTTTCAATTACCTAACCAACGATGTGTCGGATGATGGATCCGGACATTGTTTACATACATTTAAATGAGATCCGGCTACAAAAAAGTACATAAATATCACTTAAGTGGTTATAACTCGAGACAGGGTTGCCAGATCTTCAATGTTGTAGATTCGTTGGAAAGGTCTTTCAATTACCTAATCAACGATGGGTCGGATGATGGATCCGGACATCGTTTACATACATTTAAGTGAGATCCGGCTTCAAAAAAGTACATAAATATCACTTAAGTGGTTATAACTCGAGACAGGGTTGCCAGATCTTCAATGTTGTAGATTCGTTGGAAAGGTCTTTCAATTACCTAACCAACGATAGGTCGGATGATGGATCCAGACATAGTTTACATACATTTAAGTGAGATCCGGCTACAAAAAAGTACATAAATATCACTTAAGTGGTCAGAACTCGAGACAGGGTTGCCAGATCTTCAATGTTGTAGATTCGTTGGAAAGGTCTTTAAATTATCTAACCAACGATGTGTCGGATGATGGATCCGGACATTGTTTACATACATTTAAATGAGATCCGGCTACAAAAAAGTACATAAATATCACTTAAGTGGTTATAACTCGAGACAGGGTTGCCAGATCTTCAAAATTAAGGACTCGTTGGAAAGGTCTTTCAATTACCTAAATAATGATGTATAACATGATGATGTTTGGTTCAGTTTACTGCCATTTATTCATCTTCCGAAAATATGCGAAAACACATTTTTATACATAACTTTTGAACTGCTTATCGAAACTTCAAACAATTCAATAGCACCGTATGGGACCCTAAACCAAGTCGAATGCGACCGGTTTGGTCAAAATCGGTTCAGCCAGTGCTGAGAAAACTGCGTGACATTATTGGTCACATACACACACACATACCCACACACATACACACACACATACACACACACATACACACACACACATACACACACACATACACACACATACACACACACATACACACACACATACACACAGACATTTGTTCAGTTTTCGATTCTGAGTCGATATGTATACATCAAGGTGGGTTTTCGAGCTTTTAATAAAAAGTTCAATTTTAGAGCAGGATTATAGCCTTACCTCAGTGAGGAAGGCAAAAAAACAATGATGTATCCGGAACCAGATTTTTGCACCATCATGCACCATTGTTCAAATTTTGGGAATTACCCTTTTAATAATACAAAATATTTTTTAAGATTTAATCAAACTACAGATTTTTTATGTATAAATATTTACTACGGGCTTTTCTGGACGAATTTTATTTACAAAAGTCACGATATCTTAAGACTAAATGAACCAAATTTTGAGCAGCTTTTTTTTTAAACTTCATTGTCCCGGTACGAGAATCGAACTCACGACCTCAGGATTGGAAATCAAGCACGCCGCTTGTCGAAACCCATCCCCTACCGGTCAGTATTCCCAGTGAGCATATTTACTCTTTGAAGGGATCTGACTTTGCCGAGCCAGACAGGAATCGAACCCATCACTTTCCGCTTACAAGGAGAAACACGGAACCTCACGGCCAAAGAAGCTTGGCATAGTTATTAGTTAGTTAACTAATTTATAAGTTAAAAACACCGAAAGAGATAGGAAAATTACTGAAATTTGAGCTCAGACCGATACCAATTATGTTATACACAGTAAAAAAAATCATGGTAAGATTACATCTGGGAAGGAGTAAATCTTTTATGTCAAAAAAAAAGTCTAATTTTACTTCTAAAGATGTGTAATTTTAGCACTTTTCTGGATTGAGCCATAGATACAAGACAACCCAATTTGACATTTTGCTTGTTACGGTGGAAGACCTACAGATCTAAACTCCAGGGAGTCCTAGAATGACCCAAGACATCCCAAAACATTAACAAAGTAGTCTACCACACTCACTGAAGATATGCGGGTATGATCAGTGGTCAAAAAACATTGACCGCTTGCTTGTTACGGTGGTAGACTCACCGACCTTAACTCCAATAAGTTCTTGGATGATATAATGATATAAAATCTGTCATCATTTCATTTATTTTTCCTACCCCAACGGAATCCAGAATATCTCCGGTAACAAATGGACGACATATGTCCCCCATCTGACAGTTGAAAATAAAGATCAATCTGGATCTTTTGGTTTCCGGAAGCATCCAATTTGGTAAATTTTACCAAAAGTTATGGGTAATTCTCTACAAACTCACACGAAATCGGGAAAAGTTGCCCCAACCCCTCTTCGATTTGCGTAAAACTTTGTCCTAAGGGGTCACTTTTGTCCCTGATCACGAATCCGAGGTCCATTTTTTGATACCTCGTGACGATCCCTTTCGTTTTTGAGCATGCGAAAAAGAGGTGTTTTTCACGAATTTGCAGCCTGAAACGGTAATGAGATAGAAATTTGGTGTCAAATGGATATTTATGTACACAGAAAAAAAAATCATGGTAATATTACATCTGGGAAGGAGTACATCTTTTATGTCAGAAAAAATGTGTAATTTTACTTCTGGAAATGTGTAAGTTTACCACTTTTCTGGTGTAATGTCACTTTTTCAGTCTAAATTGAGGTAAAATTACAACATAAAAGAGGTAATATTCAACCTTCCAAAATTACAGCTTCCAAATTTACATTATTTTTTTCTGTGTAAAATTAGACGCCCGATTTGATGGTGTTCTCAGAATTAAAAAAAAAACGTATTTATCATCGAGAAAAACACCTAAAAATTTTAAAAACTCGCGACAGACACGGACGACGAAACAAAGCAAAACGCAAATAAGTACTTTTTCAAAACTTTTTTTCGTATAATCGCGATAACTCGTGATGTTTTTTACAGTCGTGTAACGGAAAATGGGAGAATTTTTAAAACTTTATAGTGTTTTTTTTTATGAAAAATACGATTTTTTTTAAATTCTGGGTACGCCATTAAATCAGGCATCTAATTTTACAAAAAAAGTCCCTTTGACACCAAATTTCTATCTCATCACCGTTTCAGGCTGCAAATTAGTGAAAAACACCTCATTTTCGCATGCTCAAAAACGAAAGGGGTCGTACCGCCCCTCCGTCACGAGATATCAAAAAAATGGACCTCAGATTCGTGATCAGGGACAAAAGTTACCCCTTAGGACAAAGTTTCACGCAAATCGAAGGGGAGTCGGGGCAACTGCTGTTTTAGTTGGCGGAGGATAACCCTTATAAGATTTTTAAGAAAAAAATATACTCGGGTCGAGGCTCGATCCAAAATTCATAGTGGGATAGAGATCAAATTACTACTCGAGCATTTGAGTTAAACAGATCTGAAACTTAATAGTTCTTTTCAAAATCAATCACGGCAAGTAGTAAATTGCGATATTTTTTTTTTAATTTGACACTTATTTCTATTGAATTCATTTTATTTTCCGGGATAGTAATTATGCAACTTGTGTGCGTGGCTGCTGCCACTGGCTGGTTCATAGAGATTTGGTGTTCCTTGCAACTATTTCCTTTTCATTAACCGCTTGGTAACAGAAGGTTCTTCAAATACAGTTAAACAAAAACTAGGGAAAATTTGGCCAAAAAACCTAGTGAAATCGAAATATTAAAGTTAACACCTAAAGATAAGTGTGGCAAATATTATTCAAGTGGAAAAGCAAAAATTTCCCTGAAAAAATAGAGGGTGTTTGCCTCGTTATATTACGATTTTTGCTGTGTTTTCCATCGTTCATTTTAAAATTTCGTGTTTTTTCTAACTTTGCAGGGTTATTTTTTAGAGTGTAACAATGTTCTACAAAGTTGTAGAACAGACAATTACAAAAATTTTGATATATAAACATAAGGGGTTTGCTTATAAACATCACGAGTTATCGCGATTTTACGAAAAAAAAGTTTTGAAAAAGTTGGGCGTCATCGATCATGGCCATTCATGGTCACCCGCGACAGACACGGACGACGAAACAAAGAGAAACGCAAAAAGTAACTTTTTCAAAACTTTTTTTCGTAAAATCGCGATAACTCGTGATGTTTATAAGCAAACCCCTTATGTCTATATATCAATTTTTTTGTAATTGTCTGCTCTACAACTTTGTAGAACATTGTTACACTCTTAAAAATAATCCTGCCAAATTAGAAAAAACACGAAATTTTAAAATGAAAAATTTTGTTCTAAATGAAAAAATGACCCTTATGGGACAATGTAGATTCGAAAAGTACATTAAATTTCCCATAAATGACATGTTCCAAATTTTTTTACAGTCGAGTAACGGAAAATGGAAGAATTTTTTAAACTTTTTTAGTGTTTTTTCGATGAAAAATACGTTTATTCGGAATTCTGAGTACGCCATCAAATCGAGCGTTTAATTTTACATAAAAGTCCCTTTGACACCAAATTTCTATCTCATCACCGTTTCAGGCTGCAAATTGTTGAAAAACACCTCTTATTTCGCATGTTCAAAAATGGAAGGGGTCGTACCGCCCCTCCGTCACGAGATATCAAAAAACGGACCTCGGATTCGTGATTCGGGACAAAAGTTACCCCTTAGGACAAAGTTTCACGCAAATCGAAGAGGGGTCGGGGCAACTTTTCCCGATTTCGTGTGAGTTGGTAGAGAATTACCCCTATCTTATTTTGTCAATAATTTTATATTACATTTTGCATTAAAATTGCAAAAAAAAAGTTAAAGGGAAAGATAAAAATATTTTGACCACCTTTTCCACTCTTCGCCCAATTGTATCACCGTTGACAAACCCAGCGATCCATCCGTCCCAGGACCAAAATGAAAATGAGAAGCAAAGAAGCATTTTGCAAAAAGAACCAACAAACGGGATCCTTGTACGCTGCGTCAGGCGAATGGAACGGGTGTGGAAAAAGGGGGAAAATTGTACTCGTGTGTGTGTGTGTGTGTGTAACTGTGTGTGTGCCTCAGCGAGATGGATGAATATCGCAGTTTTGTATATTTGAAAAACGGACACAGGGACTAAAGGCAAAAAGGAAAAAAAAAGTAATGCCGATGAAGATGCATGCACACACATTCGCCAACGTCCTCGGGGTCCACCGAAAGGACTTCTTGCGTTTACTTTAGGCTGCGGGCCTGTAAGTGATGCTGCCCTCACGGTGTGCGCGGGCGGTCCACCGTCGACTTGGCGAGAAATGCCCCCCCACCCTCACTGCAGGTGTGGTAGGGATGTTTTGATTATTATTATTATAACTCTTATGAAAATTAAAAGATGCTGAAGTTTTCGATGCTTCTTATTACCTGGAAATTTGTTTTTGTACAGCCAATGCAAATTTAATTTTAAAATTGTGTTTCCACTTCCAAATTTCCCCAAAAAATTAAAGGGGGGATATGTTTTGCTAAAAACTATATCCAGCGAGGATGGAAAGTATGAAACAAGAAACGTTATCGACTACTCTAGAGTCAACTTTAACTGTGCCATAAGTAGACGCTTAGTAGCTAATAAAATCGATAAATTAATATCATTTCTAATTCACAACAAATTCTCAAATTATTTGTTGAATAATGACTATATTATCATCGTAAAATTTTAATACATATTTTGAGTTGAGCTAAAAGAAATCAAAAATTTGTGTTTTATTGAAATATTTATATTAAACCATTTTTTACCCGCAAAATTGACAATGATGTCAGTAAATCTGCCAAATGTCCTCAAAATTAGGAGGAGTGACTGACCACCCCTAGAAACTCACGGAAAGTACAAAACCATTTTTCTTCCATCCTCGATGGCGGTGGTGTGGGGGTAACACGGCACACACAGTTTTGACGCTGACCACCGCTTGTGTGATTCTGGAAAAGAAGGCAAAATCAGGAGAAAAAAAATGTAGAAAAAGTCCCAGGACTCCCGAGGAGGGGTGATTTCTGGGTGAGAGAGGCTGGGGGAGATGGATATTGAACGGACGGTCGCAAAGTGGGAAAATGAGAAATAGGCATCCAATACATAATAAAAACAACAGCAAGAAAAGTCGAGGGTTTCATCAAGAAACGAGGTTTGGAAAAGGGTGGTAAGCTGCAGCATCATACATCGCAGGAAAACTCTTTGCCCGATTTGCGAATTAAGGAACGCAGAAAAAGTAGCGCAAAAAAAAACGATGATACACTTTTGCGAAGGATCAAGAAAGACGGGAGGAAAAATCTATTGGTAAAGGCAGAAATGTCCACCAGGAAAAAGAAATTGTTCAAAAAGCGAAAAGAAAGCGTAGGTCCTTGTTCCATGACGTTTTTCTGTCTGTGTGTGTGTGTTGTTGATATGAAATTTCGTCGTAGGGGATCAAATTCGCGATTTCATAGAGAAAAGAAAATGCAAGTAGAAATCGAATCATTTTCAGCAAACCACCAACTTTGCTAAAGATTGATTCATTAGGATTCAAATCGAAATCATAACTCCCAAGGCTAGCATGGTTTAATATTCTTACAAAAATGTAAAAATTTCAAGTACTGGATCGATTGACAAATGAAACCAATGACACAAAAAAAAATCAAAGAAGAGAACCACCCTACCACTCTAGGAAATCTCCCTAAGAGTATACGAGTTCTACGAATGGAAAGGTGAAACAAACATTTTTGAAAAAGGTTGCGAAAAAAAAATTGCCGGAAAATTACCTGACATAGCCGACAAGCGACAAGAAGGATTTCAACGCAGATGTGGGAATCAATTGCAGAAAACGAGAGGGTGAACCCCGGAAATTTGTATAGCTACAAAAAACGCGTTAAGCAGCGAAAAAAGGTTTGTCTTCAATGTAGTTTATAAATCAGTTTTTTTGTGAAATGTAACAAAACGATGGTTGGTTCAAGTCAATTGTGACTTAGAAAACCAATTTCTGGGGGAAGTGTGTGCAAATTGATGAGATTTTGAAGGTTCACTATTTCGGTTTGTTATAGATACACAGTAAAAAAAATCATTAAATAAAAATAAGGAATTTTACCTCTGAAAATGTATATTTTTACCGCGTTTCTGGTGTAATGTCACTTTTCAGTCTTAATTCAATTTTACTTGATCATCAAAGAAGTAAAATTACAGCTTCGTAATGTATACAATTTTTTACTGTGTAGTGTATATAATTTTTAGATTAGAAGCAGACAATTGTATTAATCTTTTTAGCATATTGATTGAAAAGTGATGTATATTTAAATGAAGTTAAAAATGAATCCCTGCAAAATCTGTTCTTCAATCATTAAAAAATCTTTGAATAGTAAAAATCGTCAGAAGTATAATTTACTTGTCATACTTTTTTTTAAATATCTGGATCTATACTTGCAAAAACAAAATCTTTGAATTTCTGAAACGGGAAATTTATTTTTATATTCCTGAAATGGGCATAAAAACCACTTTGAATATTTGCTAAATTAGAAAAAAAAACTAGACTACACAGTAAAAAAATCATTGGAATATTACATCTGGGAACGGAAACATCATTAAAAAAGGTGTTATTTTACCTCTGAAAATGTGTAATTTTACCACTTTTCTGGTGTAATGTCACTTAATCAGTCTAAATTGAGGTAATATTACATCATAAAAGAAGTAATATTCAACCTTCCAAAATTACACCTTCCCATTTCATACAATTTTTTACTGTGTACAATCTGAATAGTCAATTATTCTAGGACAAACCGAAACTACAGTCTGAATAGGAACAGTAGATTTTGCGGCAAATAAAATAAAATCGGTACAGTGAAACCTCTGTTTACGCGATGCGTTACGTTTTTCTAATTTGTCGATTTCTCTAGAACACTGAAAAAAATCAATTCTCGAAATCGTGAATTAAATTCACGAATGCTAGAACCAAGAACGAATATATTCACGTTTATAGTGCAAATGCACCATACTCATGAATAAATTCCTTCGTGGTTCTCACATTCGTGAATTTAATTCACGATTACGAGAATTGATTTTTTTCTGTGAACGACGCAACATTTTTGCAATCTTTTAAAAGCAATTTGTAGGGTTGTTCAGATCTAAAAAACGCCTTGAAGCTTGCAAAAATATTGTATGGTTTAAGAGAAATCTACGAAACAAAAAGCGTAACGCCACCGCATAAAAGAGGTTTCTCTGTACACATTAAAAATATGTGTAAATTATGTAAATATGTGATTCAACTTTACCTCAATTTAGACTGAAAAAGTGACAGATAAAAATACACATTTTTTCTGACATAAAAGATGTACAGTGAAACCTCTTTTTCGCGGTGCAATCTTTTATAAGTAGTTTGTAGGTTTTGTTTAAATCTACAAAACGCGTTTTGAACCATACAAAAATATTGTATGGTTCATGAGAAAACGACGAAATAAAAAGCGTAACGCCACCGCGTAAAAAGAGGTTTCAATAATACCATGATTTTTTTACTTTGTTTAATATTTGCTTTGACCTGTTCTTGTTTCCACTTGCTCAATTTCGAACGCCTCGACCGGAATTTTGTAGCATTATAGCCCCAGAAGTTAGCCTGAAATTTTGAGCGCATTTGGTTAATGTTTAGTTGTTCCCCTCTTGACCTGAAGTTATAAAGAAATTTCAATAAATATGATTTATTTATTTTCAACTTTTTAACGCTTCTTCGAGAAAGTTTTCCTGTGACCTATATTTTTTTCTCAATATAGAGGTTTCTTATAGGTTTTGATCCGGGGAACAACTTTGTTAAATATTTCAAAATTTCAGAGGCAGGCCGGAATTTTTGTAGGGAATTTTTCTAATAATACGGAAACTCCTCCGTGTACGCACGAGAGCAAGCAGCAGTCAAGTGCTCAGTGCTCCATCGTTTTTTCGATTTTTTTCGCCGTAGTTTACCGTGATTAGCCGCGAGTTTGCTCCTGCAGCATGCCAAAGGCCGGCCGTGGCCGTGGCAGTTCGAGTGCGGCCTCGAAGAACCCGCGAAGTTCGTCTACTGGCCGTGTGCAAAAAGGTAAACAAACCAACGCCGTGTCGGCCGCCATCGCGCAGGGCAGCGTCAGCGCTGAAGGCATCGACAAAAAGTTACTACATCCCAGATATGTCCCAAGATCACCAGTGCGAACCCGTTCCGGTACTTCCGGTGCCACGACCAGTGGCACATCAACATCCGCCAACATCCCCATCAGGAACGAGTTCCAGATGCTGAGCGACGACGAAGAAAACAACAACAACAACACCGACGGTAGCAGCACTACCGACGACGACGACGACGATGATGGTCGTGCACGGAAAAAAGTGCCGACGTCAAAAAAGAACAATACTCCAACGGAACGAAGACCACCTCCAATTTTTGTTTTGAACACGTTGGCAGACGATGTTGACGAGTTGCTGGAAGGCCTCGGATATTGTCTGAAAATCGGTAAGTCGGCAGTGCAAGTGATCACACTGAATAAAAAGAACTTCGACTTGGTGTTTGAAGAATTGAAGCGTAGCAGCTTCAACTTCTACACATTCAACCCCGAGAAGCCCCCTGTTAAGGTCGTCTTGCAGGGTTACCAAGACCGTCCGATCGCCGACCTGAAGCGACACCTCTCGAACGCCGGAATAAAGCCACGGGAGATAAAAGTGCTCTCGCGAAAGACAACAGTCACAGGTACACACACCCTGTACCTGTTGTACTTCGACCGCGGCACCGTCAAGATCCAAGATCTGCGGCGGACTAAGACACTGGACGGTTTTTGGGTAAACTGGCGGTTTTACACCAAGAACCCGACAGACGTAGCGCAATGCCACCGTTGCCAGAAATTCGGCCACGGCTCGCGGAACTGCAACCTCCGGCCCCGCTGCGTGAAGTGCGGTGAGTCACACCTCTCGGAATCCGTGCGCACTGCCACGAAAGGCGGACATGGGGGAAAACGCAGAACAAACTAAGCCGCGCGTAAAGTGCGCGAACTGTGACGGCAACCATACCGGTAACTACCGCGGATGCGTCGCGCGCAAGGCTTACCTCGAGGAGCAGGAAAAGAGGAAGAAGAAAGCAGCAGCGTCCCACTCTCCTCAGCGAATTACGAGCGCAGCCGTTCCTGCAGTTGGGCAGCGTACGGTTCCAGCGGACAACCCAGCGATCCCTCCTGGATGGGGGCGTTCGTTTGCCAGCGTGGTCGCTGCCGGTAGCGGCGATGCGGCCCAGCAAGGATTCACCGGGGAAGATCTCTTTAACCTACCGGAGTTCTTTGCTCTCGCGGGGGAGATGATGACGCGGTTTCGGAGCTGCCGTAACAAGGCGGAGCAATTTCTGGCCCTCGGGGAGCTAATGATCAAGCACATCTATAATTGATATTATTTTTGTCTGTGATCTAGTTTTAAGCTTTCTCTCTATCTATCCTTTTCCAATTGCACTTTCTGTAAGTTTTTTGAAAACTTTTTCTTACTCTTGTCTATTCCATAGTTATAAGTAATAATTTTTCGATTGAATTACGATGTAAATCACAGCTGAAAGGAACACCAAAACTCTGTTGTGTACCTAAATGAACTCATTGTAAATTGATTATTCACAAATAAAACCGAATTGAATTGAATTGAATAATAATACGGAATTTTAACAACTTTTTAAACATTGAATTGCTTTTTTTATTTGGTCAAAGCTTTTGTTAACTAGACATTTTTATTTTACTGTGTGTTTGATTTAAAAAGGGAGAGTTTTCCGGGTTTCCTCAATTCAAACTTGATTATCAATAAGTCTAGAGTTTTTTTAAAGGTTATGTTGATAGGACCTTTTAAAAAAATCTCGAATTGTTCTTTTGAAAATTCCTCACTAAATATATTTATCCATTGCAAAATCCAAAGGCCATCTAAAACTTGTGAAAACCTTTGAACATTTGAATTAACAAATCTAGAGTTTTTTAAGGTCCTAAAAACTGTTGTGTTTCACAAATTATAGGACCTTTTCCATAAAAAAAATATGGAAAAGTGTTCGTGAAATCACTGAGAACGATATTATTCGGTAAAGCAAACTTGACATTCCGTAAAATTTTGAACTAAAAAAATTAAGAACATAATGTTTTGATTCAAATTACGGTTTATTTATGAATACTTCTAAACGTGCAAGTCATAAGCACTCTAATAGCATTTTGTGAAATTTGTTACCTGTAAAACGACACAGTTTCTCAAATTTCTCAAATTTATTTAATTTCATTTATATAAATAATTCTTTGACAGTTTTTGTTATACCATGCTGTCATATCGTACGGATTTTTGCTCAGCAAGAGTTGGTAGCCTTATCATACTCCATAAAATACCATGTATCATTTCGGGATCAATTCCTAGCGCTTTACGATGTTCTACAAAGTTGTTCCCCGGATCAAAACTTATAAGCAACTTGATGATAGGAAAATTTTATTGGGTTTTGGGAAATTTTCTCTAAAAAGAGGTTAACGTGAAGACTTCCATCATTGTCATGATAAGGCCTGCAAAATGTTTCCAACCCAGCGTACACATGAAGCAAACCAAAATGTCAGTTTACTTCTAGCATCTGACTGTAAGCCTACTGTGTCCGTTCAACCACTGCCGCCTGACTCATGCCGGTCGGCTGCTGGAGAATGAGAGACGTGAAAAAATGAGCTACACTCACTCAATTCGTGTCGTATGACGGACTCGTAAAATCCTCTCTAAACACTATTTTGACTATTTTTAAACAATTGAATGGTTCTAGACTGTGCAAAACACTTAAAACAACCATGACCCATATTCAAAATTACATTTTCACTCATAAATACCAACATTTTGTGTAAAAACTTGTTTCTTTATGTGTGTGCGTGCAACGTCGAATGAGCGTCGCATTGCAGTTGCTCAGTGAGCTAGGGCACTCACGACTGAGTCGGGTTTGTTTATGTCACGGTTTTGCGGTTCAGTGAATGGATCTGAAAAAATCGTGTATGCGTCGCCGATTTTCGCGTCAGGACACCTGACATTTTCAGCTCTGGTCATGATTTTTCCTTCAAAGATATAAATTTTGCGTCGCTTTCAATATTTTGACAAAATTCCTTCAACAAGTTGTTTAGAATAGTGCCCTACACATGCTGATTCCTTTTGGTAACGATTATCCCATTCCTTGTTAAGTTATGGAAATCGTCATCAATCAATGATTGCTAACTAGGACGTCAATGACTGTGCCACAAAAGTATATAAATTTTGAAGCACAATTGATTTAGATCAAAAATTCCTACAGTGGCTTCAAGAAGGCAACAACCGGCACATGCTGATTCCTTTTGGTGCTGAAATTCGCTAAATTGAATTTTATACACCATTTATTATTGTGATGATTAATTTTCTTTGAAAATGATCAACGGCTTCACCTTACAAGTGAAAATTTTCCATTTTTTTTTAGATGTTCCATACTAATTCAGGTTAATGGTGGAAGTACTAAACCTTAACCAAATGCGCTCAAAATTTCAGGCTATGTTCTGGGGCCATATGACTACAAAATTCCGAGTGAGGCGTTCGAAATTGAACAGTTTTGTCTTTTTCATATATCCGTGAGCCACGCTAGTGCTGATAGATGTCCCCTAAAATAAAATTCTGAAAAAAACATATTGATAACTTTTAACTGTTTGCCTACACAACCAAATCTGCATTTCCTGACCAAAATATAAAAATTAATACAATTTCGGAAAAAACCGGGACAACATCCCCGGAAATAAGATTTGATTTCCATCATTAAATCTGCAGGAAAAATAGGAAATCATAATAGGACCGAACCTTGAACCTACTAGAAATCCTCCAAATTAAAATCAAATGAAATTATTTTGAAGATTTCCGAAACTAATTAATTCAACAATTATTACACGACAGGAAAAGCTGACCTATTCCCAACAAGGCAACTTTTAAACAACACCCAGTCTAACTTAACCTCACCAGCATCACCCAAGCTAAAATTAAAATCTTAATATCGAGGCTAATATATGCCATCTTGCAGCATCCGCCGCGCGTGTGTGTATGTCCTTTGAGCAATCGATAAAATTCCACACTCTGGACACACGAGAAGAAGAAAAACATAATCAAAAGCCAAACATCCACAGACACACACACACATCCCCTTCGAAACCTGCTGCGGCCATCCGTTGGCAAGAGTTGGCCGTCGGTCGTCCGCGACCAAACCGCGCGAGGGTCGTCCATCCCAAGCCAAGACTCCCATCTCCTTCCCTCTCTCATGTGTGTGCGCTTTTCCACCCTCCAAGGACACACACTCTAAAACGCCGACCCGTCCGAAGAAAGCTGGAAAATGCGCTTATATCATCCCTCCCTCCTTTTCCACCCCACCTCACGTTTTCCCCCGGAAAAACTCATACATATTTTTCTCGCCGGACCCTTGTCAGTCTTCCCGGCCGGCCGTCGTCGTTGGTTCGCTCTCTCTTCTTAATCACATCACCCCCGCATCGTCCACCCCCGCTGGGAGTCGTGGTGCAGAATACAGCTTCCAACACGACACACACAAGTCCGAGAAATGTGGCGCGCGCGGTCGTCCCGCGAAAAACGATGGTCGTCCACCCCTAGCGCAAAACTAGACTTGGGATGCTGCCTCTTCTTCTTCTTCTTCTTCTTCCTTCTTGGACGCCGCATGTGACCTGACCTGTTTGGGCAGGGGTGTACTCGAGGTTGGTTTTGAGATTTAGGACATTACATACTTTTTAAATTTATAAAAATTGTCACGTGTGCTTTGAATTTTGAATATTTTAATTATCATATTTCAGCGAGTTTTTGACCAAAACGACCAAATTTAGATAATGGCCAACAATACAATCCTTATAAAAGAAGCATTTTTTTTATTTGGCTCAAACTTTGTGGGGACCTTCTTTATGACCAAAGAAGCTATTTTGTGTCATTGGTTCACCCATACAAGTCTCCATACAATTTTGGCTGCTGTCCATACACAAATGGTGCGTAAATATTAAAACAGCTGTAATTGTTGAGTGAATTTTCTGATTTATTTGGTGCCTTTGGCAAAGTTGTAAATATTGAGGAATATTGAGAAAAATAGGTACTCGGAAAAAAATTGGGGATTTTTAATCAACATTTTTTCACATAAACTCAATTTGCCAAAATACGTATTTTTGATTTTTGAAATTATTTGATATGTTTTAGGGACAAAACCCGCAACTTTTGAGCTATAAAGAAACATGGTCAGAAAATCTGCCGCCGAGTTATGATTTTTGAAAAATAATGATTTTGGAAAAAATCGAAATTTCATGAAGAAACAAATTTGACGCAATTTTTTAATCCAAAATTGAATTTCCAATCGAATACTACTTAACAGATTTTTTTACAAAGGGCTCTGTTTTCAAAATATAGCCACCGAAAGTTTGATTTTAGTGAAATATTTGCATTTTTTCGTTTTTTAAAAATAATGACCAGGAGTGAGTGATGGGTCTCGTGGCGCAGGGGTAGCGGCTTCGGCTGCCGATCCCGATGATGCTATGAGACGCGGGTTCGATTCCCGCCTTATCCACTGAGCTTCTATCGGATGGTGAAGTAAAACGTCGGTCCCGGTTTCTCCTGTCTCGTCAGAGGCGCTGGAGCAGAAATCCCACGTTAGAGGAAGGCCATGCCCCGGGGGGCGTAGTGCCAATAGTTTCGTTTTTCTTTTCGACCAGGAGTGACCTTTTCTAAACATATTATTTTTTTTTAAGTTCAGAATTTTTTTTTATGAAATTGTCTAAGAGACATTGAAGATTAGACCTGTGGTTGCTGAGATACAGCGGCTTAAAGAAAAAGAAACATGAAAATTGAAGTTTTCTAAGCCTCATTCAAACAAAACACCATTTTCTAATGTCGATTTCTCCGCAACCAATGGCACGATTATTAATGTTAAAACATAAAACCTTCGAATAATTTTCCGATCTTTTCGAAAAAAAATATTTTGAAAAAAATTAAATCAAGACTAACATTTTAAAAGGGCCAAACATTGAATGTTACGCCCATTTAAAATGCTAGTCTTGGTTTATTTTTTTTCAAAATAGTTTTTTTAAAGATTGGAAAATTTCAATTGAGTTTTTATGAGAAAATGAAAAGAAAAGAAAAAAAGAAAAAAAGAAAATTCACTCAAAAGCTACAGCAGCCAACATTGTATGGAGACTTGTATGGGTGAATCAATGACACAAAATAGCTTATTTGGTCATAGGAAGGCCCCACAAAGTTTGAGCGAAATCAAAAATACAAAAATTAAAAATGGTCGAAATCGGCCGATTTTTAGAGATTTGCTCATGTATGCTATTCGAGGGTCCTGATGTTCGGTTCAAAAATCAGAAATCACTCACTCATTGCCGAGCAAATCTTTGCCGACTGGAGCTTGCAACCAGTCGCGAGCGAACACTACACTCAGGCTGCCAGCGACTTGCTCAATTGCTTCTCCCAGCGACACAAATAGGTGCTTCGTGAATTTTTTTGCCCACTCCGTCCGTCGGCCCGAGTCACACACGAATAGCTCGGCGCTCGTTTGGCCTGCACTACCACAGTTTGCCGTAAATTTGTATTTGGCATGATGGAAATTGCTTGAAAATGTGTGTTTGATGTTATGTTTTCAACAAAATTGCTCAACATTTTTGATAACATTGATTTTAAGCAGTTTAATAACTGAGCAAAACAAAGCCGATCGCAAACTATTTCAACTCAGCGACTGAGCGACATAACGCAATCGGTCTCTCTGAACCATTCGCTGTGCTACTCGATTGAAGTGAGAGGGAGAGCAAAGAGAGAGTGTTTTGTAACGATTGGTGTGGAAGCGACAAACGGTAGGAAACGGTCAGTGCACTTTTTTGTCGCTTTCAATTTGTGGTCACGAGTGAAAGAGTCGTTTTGGAGCAATCAGGACGCTTGATGCTACACCCAGAACTGGGCATCGGCATACGAGAGGATAAAGAGCACGATTCGGTAGTAAAATGGTACTGTGTGCGGACGGAGAGGATAAATCCCGAAATTACCGAGAGTACTTTACTCATGGTTCATTTTCCAAAAAAGTTCATCTATCAAAAAAGTACCGGTATCGAGACTCGAACCCGAGACCTTCGGCATATTGAACCGTGCCTTTGCCGTATGGGCCACCATGGTTCGGTGACTAAGTGGCGGTCGTTTGTCCATATAAGCCACTCATAGGATGAACTGTTCCAATGAACGAATGAACACGCGAGAGGACTATACTCTCGCAATATAGCACTTTCCTCACGTTTCTTTTCGTGAGGACTATCCCCTCGTTCTTTAACTTTGGGTGTACTTATAAAAATCAAACAAAAACAGGGATTTGGGCTTAAGCTAATTTTATTTAATGTGTTTTTCTCCCTTCCCTTTAAATTAAAATGTCTAACATTGAAATATAAATTGAAAACATGAATACAATCAATTTTAAACGTTGTAACGTTGTTTTTTTTATCTCTTTGAATACGATTTGGCACGTTTAAGATTTTTGATTCATGTATTTATAAGGTTATTTACTAGCATATTACCATTAAAACTTATGAAGCATTTTAATGTTTTGCATCAAACTAAAAAATAATTTTTCGTCATTTTCTCATTTTCAGGGAAAAACAATATTTATTACAAAATGTTTTGTGAAAATTTACATTACATTTATAATCACTTTCATTATTGACTAGGCATGTTTGAAATCATTTTGAGTTTAAGTGGAATTTCCATGTACCGTTTGTGAAAACTCAGATTTTTGAAAACTTATAATAGCCCAAGTAGCACTCATAACTTGTCGACTGTTGAATAATAGTTAGACAATTGTTTTTGATAAACATACGAGAAAAAATCTGAACATAACTTAAATAACAGTTTGTTTCACTGTTTGTTTAACTGACTTATGTAACTATCGTGTTTTGTGCCACAAAAGTGTTCAAACACAGTCAACTTCACTCTTTTCCAACAAAACACAACATAGGAAAAATTCTCACCTATTTGGAGGGTTCCATCCAATTTGCTGATTTACACTGTTTAAACAACTTATTTAGGAACACCTCGATAAAAACTTGCTTGCTCACTTCCGTTTGAGGTATTTATTACTTTATTTCAGTCGAAAACGCTTTTTATGAGCTGTAATTAAACGTCAAAATCCTGAAATGCCATGATGCTGTTCCCTCATCTGCATTGTTTTCCTCGAAAACAGTTTGTTGAATAAGAATAATATTGCACTGTTTGTTTCACTGCTTATCTAACATTGTCATGTGACGGCATCTTCTGAAAAATGGGCCTTAAAAAAATAACCTAAATAACCTTAGGTTTTCTCGCTTTGTTACACAAATGTTAACGGAGAATAGGTTATATAACTGATATTCAACAAACATATTCAACTTGACATTGCGTGTTGTTAGGTGGTGTAAATTTGTACGTGAGGTATTTAGAGCTTCAATAATGTTTATTTATCGAAGATTGCAATAATTTTAATTGTTGACCGATTGTTTATAAAAATATCGCCGGTAAAAGCTACAAAAAATATCAGCTTACGGAATTCATGATAGAGAAAACAACAAATTAAAATCACACCAATTTTCAATGTTACTCCGTGGTACGGTAATCGAAATGACAGTTGAAACGGTTTGTTATAACAAAGTTACATAATGGAGTTATAACAACTGACTTGAAACAAACTTATATAACATTATTTCCAATGACAGCCTTTTCTGGAGTTAAGTTGTATAGCTGACAGCAGCCTTCTTATTGACGTTTAGGCCAGCTTGTTTACTATGAAGCCTCGTGGAGAGATGTAGAAGCGCGCCTGGACCTGCCGTGGAGATAACAACAAATCGTCGAAGTCATCGGATCGAATCTTGGGAAAGACGAAACCACCCCCTTTTTTCGTTGAATCTCTTGTTAGCTAGCACAGTGTTGTCAGATACATTTGTACAACTTACTCTGATAACTTGCATCTTATTCTGGCAAGTTATACAACAGACAAAAGTGCGCTTTTTCCAATGCACAGGAGTTGTAGAACAAGTTGTGGTAACGAGGCCGTTCGGTTATACAACCAGTTGGGAAATACGTTTATCTGACAAAGTGTGTTGCTTGGGAGTGTCTAATGTGCTAGCTAAATTCCTTGCAATAACAATTTGACTACCATTTCATTTTAAACGTTGAATTCCAAAATGAAATTGAGGATTCAAACTTGCTTCATTTCATAATAAATTACTTGAGCTATATAATAATATGACCGAGCCACGTAGCCCAGTGGCAACGCTTCCGCCTCGTAAGCTGTAGATCGGGGTTCAAATCCCGGCTCAGACCAACACAACTGGTGATCTTTTCCCTTCTGGAATCGATTGGTTAGTAAAGGGAAGGTAGTGAATCGTCACTAACTGGACCTTATTACGACACCTTAAGGAGGCGACCTATGGAATGTTAACATTAACCTTAACATGTTTACATTAAGTTGAGAACGAAACTGCCACCGAATCCGCTTTGTAAATGCCGGCCCCGATACTCTTCAAGAGTGTTCCCCTCAGGAACTGGGAAAGATTTACTTTAACTTTATATAGTCATATTAATATTATTATTTTTAGCCATTTTCTGCAATATTTTAGAAAAAAAATCCCGTGAAATTCCAACAAAACTTGAGACTAAAATTTTTTAACTTAATAAATTACTTAGCTTAGATGCTTAATATATAATTAAGAGTACACACATCTTTCCGGTTGTTTTACAGAAGTTATGATCAATGAACTACGCATTTTTAAGCTCCGTGAAACTTTTTTTAATAGTGGTCCCCGTTTAAACTTCCTTTTTTGTAAGAAATAAATTTACGGCTAACCTTTTAATCCCAAAACAAAAAGTAAACCCTAACCAAAACACCGCATTTCCACTACTTCACTTCACCATCCAGTATCGATCCACCACCACCCTGTCCCGTTTTGGTCCATCAGCATCCCAACCCATCCCACACTACTCTGTCCAGTCGCAGTCACCCCCCCTGGCATACACTTTTCTCGCAAGAGCCCGCGCCAAACGTCGTAGTCGCCGTCGTCGTCGTCGCGGGTTCCGTCCAAATCGCCCTTAGCATTTCTTCCCATATCGTCCAAAACACCCGGCCGCTCCCCCTCTTAACCACGCGAGCACACGTACATCCGCGCGCGTCCGCACACATACACGTCCCTCACATATGCGACCGGCCACATTTGTCTACCCCTGGACCGTCGTTGTGTTCTATCCGTCGCGAAATTGGCGCGCACAGCAGAGAGAAGCAAGAAGGCCTCCGCCTGGTATTGTCCGCGGAACCCCCTCCTACTCAATTCCTCCCTTGTCTACCCGCTGACGGAAAGTCCTTCGAAAGTCCGCGAAAGGACACGGACTCGCGCGAGGAAAATAAAATACGACTTGGCGGACGTCGGTGGCGACGACGGTTTCTCGGAGTTTGGCCCGCAGCGCGATCTCGTTTAGCTGTTTTTGCCTCGCTTGGACGACCGGCTACGATACGCGGGGATGTGTGAATGCGTAGGGCATGTTGGGGTGGACTGTTGGGACCGTAACATCGAGAATGTAGAGACTTTCAGTACTGTGGAGACTTTCGTAGCTGTGGAGACTTTGGAGTCTGCGAAGAATGGAGAGATTGTCAAGATTTAAGACGCTGTCAGGACTGTGGAGACTGTCAAAAGTGTTGAGAGTTTCGACAAACTGTGACTAAGAATCTGAGAGATTGTAGAGACTTGGTGTCTGTCAATACTGTGGAGACTATCGAGAGTGTCAAGACCGTGGAGGCACTACAGTGGAGATAGACCATACAGAAGAGGTTGTGAGTTTTGTGTAGACTTTTAATATTGTGGAGACTGTCTATACTGATGAAACTTCTTCTTCAATCTCTAGAATGCCAAAGCTCAAGATTTGATGTAGAGATGTAGAGATTGTCTAAACTGTGGAGTCCGATTCAAACCCACTCTGCCCTATCGAACTCCCTTATTTTCCCGAACCGGACCGGGACTCTTCACATCTGGTGTAGGCGGCCAGAGATTTCCACCACCAGCGCCATCTGTGTGCCGTACAGTCTTTTGCTGCACTTCTTCTGGTACCTTCTCCACTTATGCTGCTGCTGCTGCTGCTATAGAAACTGGAAAATTCAAAATCCAGACCACCCTCAACCCTCCCCCTGCTTCAGAGTATTCAAGAATGATGCAAGTATAAAGCTTGCTCCTCGGCCAGAAAAACGGGGGATATCTCGGCGTTTCGCGATTCACGACGACGGCGAGTCCTCTCGAGTCAGGACCTGGTGAACTTTTGCACCGTTTTGAAAAACGACCAACGCGCTAGCATCGTCGTCGAAGATACTCGCACGTGAATGCATGATTGGAGTGAAGATTGGATGGCATTTTTTTTATTTCAAGGAAATTTTAGAGACGGAAAATGTTTGTGCATTTGATTTTTGTTCTTAAAATTCGAATGAAAACTAAATATCGGTTTATTTCCGGGGAAAATTCTTCTTCCTCCAAAATTGTTGGAATTGAAGACCCAATCAATACATTGATTGCAAATAGAGTCCAAATCGATTTGTAGACAACACTTCAAAAAAGTGCTGAAAACCCTGACGTGGTTTATCCAACAGTTAGAAAGTAGCAGCCTGTTAAAAACAACAAACAAATAAAACTGCTAAGAAATGTCTCGTTTCTTGAATTTCCACGTCTTGATCTCAGTTATTTACCGACTTCTTACATAGATACCAAGGGCTTTACGGAGGTTTTTATTTAAATAATCAAACTTTTCAAAACATTTTCATCCAAACAGATTATCAACAATGATGAAATCAAGAAATATGTGAAATACAATGTTTTAATAAACGTCACGAAGGAAAAGCACAAAAAAAATATCTGTAGGGCCAAAATGTGTATGAATTACAATGCTTGTTTCAAAATGCCATTAAGCAACAGATTTATGATTTATTTGCAGATAATCGAACAAACTCTCAAAAAAAAACGAGAAAACCGTGGTTTACTCACCAAAAAGCATTAAATTTGCAAATGCATCTTGAGGCATTCATAATCGATTTGGATTCTCGGACAAAGGTAAAGTTACAGTCAAGTGTCCTGATTGCTCCAAACAGACTCAGTCACTCGCAAGCACAAATCTTGAGCGATGAAAAACTGCACTGATGTTGGATTTGTCGTTTGTCACTTCCACACCAATCGCTGCTGAACACTCTCTCTCTCTCTCTCTTTACTCTCCCTCTCACTCCAATCGGGTTGAACAGCGAATGGTTCAGAGGGACCGATTTCGTTGAGTCGCTCAAAGCTGACTGAAAATATTTTGCGATCGGCTTTACTTTGATCATTTAAGAAATCAATAGTATCAACAATATTTTGCAATTTTATTTATTTTTATGACTGGTCAAAATCTGGTTCCAAAAATACACCTGATCATTTGGCTAGATATTACAGCTTATTATATCTTAAGTAACAGAAAATTTTACAAAAGTTTTATTTTTCAATATTGAAAATCGAATTCATAATTTCAAGATATCGTCAGTTGAAAAATAAGGCCCTAATATTTGAAGACATCGCTTCTTCAAATTTTAGTGAGGTTTAGGACAAATGTATGAGGTATAAAGAGAAATACACGTAAGTTGCATGATAATCTTCTACTAACCCACCGTTCCCTATTGAGTGTCAATAAAAAAATAAAAATCAGCTGTTTTTGAAGAAGTTTGTTCGTTTACTTACGGGCAAATTGAAAATTCTTGGTCATTCGGACAATTATCCAAAATCCGGGTATATTTGAAATTACATTTTTAAACATAACTTTTGAACTACTTATCGAAACTTCAAACAATTCAGTAGCGACGTATGGAGCCCTAAATCGAGTCAAATGCAATTTGTTTGAACAAAATGGGTTCAGCCAGTGATAAGAAAACTTAGTGACAATTTGGGCTGTGGTGGCCGAGGCAGTTAAGTCATTGGGTTAGTCTGTCAAAGGTTTCTGGTTCGATTCCCGTAGTCGACATCCACATTTTTGGTTTTTTTGTTTTGACGGATGATTTTTTTTTGTTTTTTACAAATGAATTGGTATAGAACTTTTTATAGAAATCATCTTTTCATGAGCTTTATGTAGCAAAATGTTCGGCATGAGTTTCTACATAAAACGTAGTACTAGGTTTCTATCAACATAAAATTGTTTACATGTTTCATCACAAAATGTGCATAGCGCATGCTGTACATGATTATTCAAGCAATGAAGAAATAGTAACATATTCATTGTTATTGAAATATTTAAACTAGGACTTGTTATTACGATTTTTTGATAGCAATAAATAATGGTAGTTCGTTGCCTCCAATACATTACAAGAACTGAAAAAAAATAAATGTTTTGCGAAAACATATATAAAATATTGAACGGAAAGACAAACAGAAGCTGCCAGTCATGTTAGCTGCGTCAAAAATTCCACCTTTCCAAGAAGTAATAATTAAATGTCAAAATTGACCCACTTTGACGCGCGTGTCCCTACCCTTTCCCCTCCCTGCCCAACCAGTGTCACCACAGTCACCACTACCTGCAGCATCCCCTCATCCAAAACTCAAACAGAAAATTCCGTTTGCTGACCTGCTGCTGCCAAGAAAAACTAAATAAATTCAAGAACACGCCGTCAATTTCCACAAACTTTCCCACCCGCGTGGTCTGTTCCATCCCGCTCCCCTTCCAACAAACAGGCAGAAGTGGTCACCACCACACACACACCGGACTTTTTCCCTCCCGACGACGTGGACCGACCACGTGGACCGGACCCTCTTCTTCTTCTTGTTTTGCTTCTTTTGCGGGCACCGTCCACGTCGTCGTCGTCGTCGTCGTCGTCATCGCCGAAAAAGGACAGTTGTTTTAAGCAACTTTCGTCGCCGGAGTTCGCCACCGTCGTCGTCGCCTAATCACGGGCGTCAGCAGTGTCTTCGGCCCAGGTCCTGGCCAGTCAGCGCGGCCAACCTCGAAAAAGGATGCAAACCAATTCCTGGACTTGGCTTCGGCAAGAAGGCGACCACGACGACTAAAAGCTCGCTCTCACTTTGTGTATGAATAACCACGACGAAATTCTCCTCCATTAAGCTCGAGATTGATTTTACACCAGCCTTGGCAGTCTGGTGGACAGGACGGCGAGATGGACGTTGGAATTGAAGAAATGGTGGTGGTTTATTTTCACTTAGCTCTTTTTCTTCCTCGGTGTCGACTCCGACACGACGTCAACAACGGCGTAGATATTGGCAAGTATGGGTTTGTGTGTGAAGGACTTCACAATCGAAGACAAAACAACAACAACAACAATGACTGACGACGGCCGGACGGGTGAAGGAAGAAGGCACCAGATTAGATCCCGGACAGCAGATAAAGGAACTCAATTTTGATGCGCTTGATTAAAAAGGCGAGAGAACAACCAAAATAAACTGGAATGTTTAGGAGCAGTGACCAAAGTTGAAGAATTCAAAATCAACGTTCTACTTGTTGAAAAAAAATTACAACCATGTGCCTATTTGAAAGAAAATATTCCAGCTTTTGAAATGTAGTACAGATACAATTACTTTGAATGATTGTTCAAATCTTACTTCACAACTCTTTTTTTTTTTTTCAAGTAAGTAAGAAAAATATTCTATTTCTCGACCCATTTCTATCATCGGCCTATCAGCACTTTGATCATGTAAACTTGCTGTAAACCACTGATTTTTGTTATTAACAGTCAAGTTACTAAGCCCCGTTTTAGCGTTACATGGATTTTCAACAAGCTGTAACTTGGTGAAAATTACATGAAATCAAGGGTCCTGATTTTCGGTTCAATGTACAGAAACCACTCACTCATCGCCTATCCATTCGTCGCCTATTCCAACCCGCTAGCATTCATGAGCGAATGAGTCTCGCAAGCAGCCAGCGAGTGGCCCGAACTGTTCACTCAGCGAAGAAATACATCGTGAGAATATTTGCCTACTCCGTCGCTCGACGACACTCACACACTACCATGCTCAGCGAAGAGCCACTCTCACAAAATGCCAGCGCGGCAGTCTATTTGTCTTCACGCCCTCAGTTTGCCATCAATTTGATTTTTTCTTGGTGGAAGTTTCTTTGAATGGTGTCTATAACGTTATGAAATCAAAATAAATGCACAATTTAATTGATAACATTGATTTTAGGCAACCCAAATCAATGAGTATAACGCAGCGCATCAGAGAAAAAATGTTTTCAGTTCAGATTGATCGGAGACGATTGGCCTGTCTGAACCTTTCGGAGACTGAGCCGATCAAAGCGAGAGAAGAGTAAAAAAGAGAGTGTTCGGGAGCGAATGGTGATAGAGTGACAAACGGTAGGAATTCATCAGGGCAGTATCGCGTCGCCTGCTATTTGTGCTCGCGAATGGATTGTTTGATTTTGAGCAATCAGGACCCTTGCATGAAATATCAACTTCATATACGGGTCATTCCACCTGAAGCGGAACACCATTTGAAAATTACCATCTCCGATTCTGCTCAAATTTGGCAGAGCTGTTAAGATTATCAAAACATGCAAAAATCCCGAATTTCATCCAAATCGGACCACCCCCTCCATTTTTGTACCCTCCCAAAAAATCGACTTTTTGGCGATTTTTGAGCGAAACCCCTAACTTCAAATGACGATAACTCAGGAACCACAAATCTTAGAGGGTCGGTCTTAGACTCAATTTTGAAGGAAATTGGACGTAGAATCCGTTTCCGCGATCAAAATTTAGATTAAAATATGTTTTCTACCTGTATTGCGCAATTGAAAACTTTAAATGGCCGTATCTCAAAACAACCCTATTAATTTTATAAATTTGACCTCACCATCGTATTCCCCGTCCAATTTTACATAAGAATCACTTATCGACAGAAAGGAATATTTTTCGTTCCAGAGATATCGAATTTTAAAGTTTTAAGTATTTGAAATTACCTACACTCGCCGCATCTGCTAGAAGCACTCAGTCAATGATAACTACCTGGTGTTCTGTAAGATGAATTATTTTTTCAATTTTATACGATTTTGAGATAATCAATACCTTGAACAATCTATTTTTTGTTTAAGGAATATTTATTGGGTAATTTTTAATACACTATTTTTCCTGATCTCAGTGTCATTGAACCATAATAAGTAAAATTTGAACTTTTTATATTTATTTGCAAATGCTACAGAGTTTTTACTATACAATTTTCGAAAATTTATCATTATTCTATTATTTTCATATTTTTTCTAATTCCTCATTTCTTCCCACTTTCTCAAATTATTTCTTTTATTTCTTCTTTTATTTGAAACGAGAAAAAATGTAGAGCTGGCTGTAGTAGATGAAATAATTCTCATGGGTTCTAGAGCTTTTGCCATGTGCGGTAGCGAAATAGTGCCATTCAGCAAAAACCCCAAATTCTGCCTTAGAGTTTGAAAGATTGATCATATTAAACCGATTTTTATAATGTGTTTCATCAGAATAATTGATGATTTTTTTTCAATTCTGGTACATTTAATTTCAAAAGCAATACCATATACTTCTGATACATGTGGATAGCAGCTGTATCGTCTTCCAAGATTTCGAAATGATTGACAAACAAAAAAAAGATTATTGTTCGGACGGTGTCGAAATGAACACAACTGAATAATAACACAACTAGATAATAAATCAGATTAATCGTTGTGATTTTCTTACCTTTTTCCAGTTTTATACTTTCCAGAAATCCTCCTCCTTAATCATGCTTCACGAGAGTTTTATTCATATTAATTCATAATTTTTAACACGATAATGTATCGTACACTTTTTCTTAAGTTACAAGATCAATTACAATTTCCTGCTAGCTCTGCGGGAATTCCATTCTGCCCTGTATTGCGTGTCGTTCTTGCTTTGTACTGTGGGCTAGCACACAAATTCGCCGTATACAGCAGTTTCCTACACAGCAAAAAATCCGATGGTAAAATCGCATGCAAAAGCATGCACATCACCTTCGTCAAAAAGACACTTAATATTACACGCTGCATGTACAATTTTTGTAAACACAAAAAAAAGTTGCAACAGACGGGACTCAAACCAAGCACCTACAGTAAGGACTGGCGCCTTAGCCCGCTCGGCCATCAGACCGATAAAAAATGGAAAGGATAAACGTATATGAGAGCTTGACATTTCGATAAAGTAGGTTTCCCATACTGATGGGCTACATATTTCATGGTGTAATATTACACAGAATTTCATAGAATAATGCAAAATTTATTTTACACCCAGGCCTTTTACACGCAGCTGGATTACTACTTTATTTGCTGTGTACAGTGGTGTACATTACATTTTTGCCTTATTTGCTAATGATTATTTGGGATGAAATCTTAGTTCAATAAATAACCAGGTAGCAGTTATTGAACAGCGCTTCTGAGTGCTTCTAGCATATGCGGCGAATGAAGCTAATAAAGGTAATCTCAAAAACTAAAAACTTTAAAATTCGATATCTCTGGAACGAAAAATATTTCTTTCTGTCGATAAGTGATTCTTATGTAAAATCGGACGGAGAATACGATGGTGAGGTCAAATTTAAAAAATAAATAGGGCTGTTTTGAGATACGGCCATTTAAAGTTTTCAATTGCGCAATACAGGTAGAAAACATATTTTAATCTAAATTTTGATTGCGGAAACGGATTCTACGTCCAATTTCCTTCAAAATTGAGTCTAAGACCGACCCTCTAAGATTTGTGGTTCCTGAGTTATCGTCGTTTGGAGATAGGGGTTTCGCTCAAAAATCGCCAAAAAGTCGATTTTTTGGGAGGGTACAAAAATGGAGGGGATGGTCCGATTTGGATGAAATTCGGGATTTTTGCATGTTTTGATAGTCTCAACAGCTCTGCCAAATTTGAGCAGAATCGGAGATGGTTATTTTCAAATTTGCATTTTTTCTTGCACACTTCAGGTGGAATGACCCATACACCATTGGCTTCGAAAATTAACCAACTTTAATATCAAAATATTTAATATGGTGGTTTAGGGGGGCGGGTCCCCGGGGGGAGGGGCCGAAGAAATAAAAAACAGCGTTACATGGATTTCAAGGGCCCAGAGCACATCGTAAAATAACCCAAAATACCAACTTATATAGGTTTTTGGAAAGGGGAACCTCTACTTTAAGGGAAAAATATTTAAAACATGTAAAAAATATTTCAACAATTTTAAAAAAAATAGTTATCGTAACTATTTTTTCAATAGCAATATTCATTTGAACTATTAAGCCAAATTATGAAGAAATCTGGTCATGCGACACATCAAAATTCATGAAATTATTCCAGGAATCGATATATGAGCAATTCAACCTGATTCGGTTGAACCGGTAAAATTACCGGTACCGGTTGAACCGATTCCGGGGTTGTGTCATGCGACGTGTCAAAACTCTTCAAATTACCTCAAAAATCTTTTCGTGGCAAATTTGGAGCGATTCAGTTGAACCGGTTCAAATAACCGGTACCGGTTCAAATAACCGGTACCGGTTTGAACCGATTCAGTTTTTTTACTGCAAATCATGCCATGCGACGTGTCAAAATTCTTCAAATAATCTCAACAATCTATTGGTAATGAATACACCCAAAATTCAGAGTCGAGATAATCGTTCTCTCAAAATTTATTGAGGGCTCAGTGCCAAAATCGATAGAATAATGGTACCAACTCACACCATCATAACAAATGAGTTCATTCGTTATTTGAATCAATAAATCTCCAACAAGTGTCATACATCGACTTCTGACTTCTCCTTGATCACCAAGCTGTGGTGGCCGAGGCAGCTAAGTCATTGGATTGGTTTGTCAAAGGTCTCTGGTTCGATTCCCTTTGTCGACTCTTTTGGTTTTTTGTTTGACGGATAAACTTTTTTTGCAAATGAACCTCGAGAGAATAGTTCTATCGCCCATCTCGAGCTGTGTTCTCTGCGTCCGTGAATGGTACCACTATTCTCTCGACTCGAGACCATCATTCTCTCGGACTAGCGCTGCCAGTTTTGGGTGTATGAACCGATTCAATTGAACCGGTTCAAATAACCGGTACCGTTTGCACCGATACCACGATTTTATAGCAAACCATGTAGTGCGACGTGTTGAATATTTTCAAATAATCTCAACAATATATTGGTAATGAAATTGAACCAATTTGGTTGAACCAGATCAAATTACCGGTACCGGTTTGGACCAATTTCATGTTTCATAGCAATCCAAGTAATGCGACCTGTTTTCGTGAATAATTTGAACCGACTTTGTTGTAATGTTTCAAAAATCTGGTAACGATTTGCACATTGATTTTACTGCAATGATATGGTCATGCGACGTTTCAAGTAAGGCTACTGCAAATATTTTTCAAAGTTTTGTTACTCCCATTCCTTCGAAATCGACTCGAAATATCAGGGGGCAAAAGACATTTCAAAAAACTTGTAAATTTCGAAAGAAATTTTTGTGCAATCAGCTGAAATCAATTTAAAATGCATTCCTTTGCGTTTAAAATCATTTCTAGCATGTGCTGGTTTATAAAAACAAAGAATTTTCGATGTAGAATGTTTTGTCGACATAATTTTTGAAACCGTTTTGCGATGATTGTCGTGATTCAAATTATTTCCTTTTGACTTAAACAGTCTAACGTACAAAAATAACCGTTTCATACCATTAATTGATAAATTGGTGAGGCTGGTACAAATATTTTTAAAAGTTGATTGATAAATTGATAAATTGATAAATTGATAAATTGATAAATTGATAAATTGATAAATTGATAAATTGATAAATTGATAAATTGATAAATTGATAAATTGATAAATTGATAAATTGATAAATTGATAAATTGATAAATTGATAAATTGATAAATTGATAAATTGATAAATTGATAAATTGATAAATTGATAAATTGATAAATTGATAAATTGATAAATTGATAAATTGATAAATTGATAAATTGATAAATTGATAAATTGATTAATTGATAAATTGATAAATTGATAAATTGATAAATTGATAAATTGATAAATTGATAAATTGATAAATTGATAAATTGATAAATTGATAAATTGATAAATTGATAAATTGATAAATTGATAAATTGATAAATTGATAAATTGATAAATTGATAAATTGATAAATTGATAAATTGATAAATTGATAAATTGATAAATTTATAAATTGATAAATTGATAAATTGATAAATTGATAAATTGATAAATTGATAAATTGATAAATTGATAAATTGATAAATTGATAAATTGATAAATTGATAAATTGATAAATTGATGAATTGATAAATTGATAAATTGATAAATTGATGAATTGATAAATTGATAAATTGATAAATTGATAAATTGATAAATTGATAAATTGATAAATTGATAAATTGATAAATTGATAAATTGATAAATTGATCAATTGATAAATTGATAAATTGATAAATTGATAAATTGATAAATTGATAAATTGATAAATTGATAAATTGATAAATTGATAAATTGATAAATTGATAAATTGATAAATTGATAAATTGATAAATTGATAAATTGATAAATTGATAAATTGATAAATTGATAAATTGATAAATTGATAAATTGATAAATTGATAAATTGATAAATTGATAAATTGATAAATTAATAAATTGATAAATTGATAAATTGATAAATTGATAAATTGATAAATTGATGAATTGATAAATTGATAAATTGATAAATTGATAAATTGATAAATTGATAAATTGATAAATTGATAAATTGATAAATTGATAAATTGATAAATTGATAAATTGATAAATTGATAAATTGATAAATTGATAAATTGATAAATTGATAAATTGATAAATTGATAAATTGATAAATTGATAAATTGATAAATTGATAAATTGATAAATTGATAAATTGATAAATTGATAAATTGATAAATTGATAAATTGATAAATTGATAAATTGATAAATTGATAAATTGATAAATTGATAAATTGATAAATTGATAAATTGATAAATTGATAAATTGATAAATTGATAAATTGATAAATTGATAAATTGATAAATTGATAAATTGATAAATTGATAAATTGATAAATTGATAAATTGATAAATTGATAAATTGATAAATTGATAAATTGATAAATTGATAAATTGATAAATTGATAAATTGATAAATTGATAAATTGATAAATTGATAAATTGATAAATTGATAAATTGATAAATTGATAAATTGATAAATTGATAAATTGATAAATTGATAAATTGATAAATTGATAAATTGATAAATTGATAAATTGATAAATTGATAAATTGATAAATTGATAAATTGATAAATTGATAAATTGATAAATTGATAAATTGATAAATTGATAAATTGATAAATTGATAAATTGATAAATTGATAAATTGATAAATTGATAAATTGATAAATTGATAAATTGATAAATTGATAAATTGATAAATTGATAAATTGATAAATTGATAAATTGATAAATTGATAAATTGATAAATTGATAAATTGATAAATTGATAAATTGATAAATTGATAAATTGATAAATTGATAAATTGATAAATTGATAAATTGATAAATTGATAAATTGATAAATTGATAAATTGATAAATTGATAAATTGATAAATTGATAAATTGATAAATTGATAAATTGATAAATTGATAAATTGATAAATTGATAAATTGATAAATTGATAAATTGATAAATTGATAAATTGATAAATTGATAAATTGATAAATTGATAAATTGATAAATTGATAAATTGATAAATTGATAAATTGATAAATTGATAAATTGATAAATTGATAAATTGATAAATTGATAAATTGATAAATTGATAAATTGATAAATTGATAAATTGATAAATTGATAAATTGATAAATTGATAAATTGATAAATTGATAAATTGATAAATTGATAAATTGATAAATTGATAAATTGATAAATTGATAA
Organism: Culex quinquefasciatus; assembly: GCF_015732765.1. Lineage (NCBI taxonomy): Eukaryota > Metazoa > Arthropoda > Insecta > Diptera > Culicidae > Culex > Culex quinquefasciatus. The sequence continues at coordinate 36,590,476 of NC_051861.1, forward strand.
ATTGATAAATTGATAAATTGATAAATTGATAAATTGATAAATTGATAAATTGATAAATTGATAAATTGATAAATTGATAAATTGATAAATTGATAAATTGATAAATTGATAAATTGATAAATTGATAAATTGATAAATTGATAAATTGATAAATTGATAAATTGATAAATTGATAAATTGATAAATTGATAAATTGATAAATTGATAAATTGATAAATTGATAAATTGATAAATTGATAAATTGATAAATTGATAAATTGATAAATTGATAAATTGATAAATTGATAAATTGATAAATTGATAAATTGATAAATTGATAAATTGATAAATTGATAAATTGATAAATTGATAAATTGATAAATTGATAAATTGATAAATTGATAAATTGATAAATTGACAAATTGATAAATTGATAAATTGATAAATTGATAAATTGATAAATTGATAAATTGATAAATTGATAAATTGATAAATTGATAAATTGATAAATTGATAAATTGATAAATTGATAAATTGATAAATTGATAAATTGATAAATTGATAAATTGATAAATTGATAAATTGATAAATTGATAAATTGATAAATTGATAAATTGATAAATTGATAAATTGATAAATTGATAAATTGATAAATTGATAAATTGATAAATTGATAAATTGATTAATTGATAAATTGATAAATTGATAAATTGATAAATTGATAAATTGATAAATTGATAAATTGATAAATTGATAAATTGATAAATTGATAAATTGATAAATTGATTAATTGATAACTAACTGATATAGTTTTTAAGAAAAAAACAACAATGTTTATATTTAGTTAACTAAGTTTATAAATTTTTTAACAAAATACATATAAATTTTAGGTAAAATTGTTGAAGAGTCGAAATTTTGCCTGAAATTTGTTAAAACTAGTGTTGTTTAAAAAAACGATTTATATTGCATTTTATACTGAATTCGAAGCACGAATCACAAGTTTTCACATTTTACATGAAATTTGTTCAACTGAAATTGCCTATAAATTTGAAGAATTTTTTAAAGTGTGTTCCAAAAACACATATTATTTATTATTTACAAACTAATTTAACCTTATCCTAGTAGAAAATTTTCCAAAAAATCCGAAAATGCGTTTCGTTTTCCGATTCAAAATCATCTTCATTGAGAAAATCATGACACTTTGAAATGTTTAAAATAATGAATTTCATCAACACTTTCTTAGCTATAGTAAACTAACTTTTTAAACTTTTCAAAATTTTATGAAAAAATTTTCTTGGGGACCATCCATAAAACACGTGGACACTTTAAGGGGGGGTGGGGGGAGGGTATGGAGATTTTTTTTTGTATGGACAATTGTCCACGAAGGGGGGGGGGGGGTAACAGATTCTCAAAAAGTGTCCACGTGGTTTATGAATGGTCCCTTGAGCTACTTTAAATACTTCTCTACCACGGACAGTATAATACTAAACGATTCCTTACGTATTTTGATTGTACTCTTCATTTCACGGAAAAATTCCAAACCTACCAAAGTCACCCCGTTTTACGGTACTACGTTTTGCTCAGAAACTCTTGCCGGACATTTTGCTATAAAATGCTCATGAAAAGATGATTTCTAAAAAAATTCTATAACAAATACTATTACAAAAATAAAAAAAGGTGCCAAAAAATTTTGTACACCATTCGAAAAGTTAACACAAATAAAGTTGTTTATTGACAAATCACAATAAATCCAGTCTCCCAACTTAATAATCACACTTTGGCTATAGGATGTAACAAAACGGGTCAATTTTGCGGATATTTCAGGGCATGATCCCCTAGGTGTACTGCGCCCGAATCCCAAATATGGACTTGATTGGTTGTGGTATTTATTCAAAAACAAAAATGTTTGATTATTGACAGGCCTAAACTTGATAAATGAACCACGAAGAGACAGATTGCCGTTTTGTGGCGAAATGACGACTACGCAATTTTCTTGGTTTGTTTTTTTTATTTGAATATCCTGGTCGAGGATGTTAAGGGCTGCACATTTCAACGATCCAAGATAAACGGGTTTCAATGTTTGAGTCCTGAATAATAATTACAAATGTTTACGGCACTAGTGTCAAACGCGTTCTGACCTGAAATCCCTCTGGCCAGTTGTCGCACTTGCATCCACTATCAAGGTGTGTCAATATAGCAGGACAAGATTGAAACTTCTTTCCTATGAAGAGCGACACATATGCATGGAGTTTTTTTGTGTTTTATTGAATATCTTAGGATTGAAATAGAATTTGGAGCATCTTTGGAGGTCAAAAGGTGAGGTAGTGTGAGCTGCAAAAATTGGCGTATTCAACTCAATTTGGCCCAAAAAGCACGTGCGACAAGATAGCAGCGGCGAAGCGATGTTCTGACAACAATGTTATGATTTTTCTTATCTTTAAAATAATGTAAAAATGTAATGAAGGCTTTAATTATCTGCTTGTTATAGAGATGAAGAACTTCCCTTGAGCAAAAGAGCTGGATTTTCAAACACTAACTCTATACTCTAAAATACGCGTTTTGCTAGGCTTAGCACCAAGGATATCGCATCCTGCGTGCCTTCCAATAACTCCCGCTACTACCACCCTCCAAGATGCCGTTGAGTAAAACTCCAAGTGTTGTGTCCAGCTTCAGCTCCTCACGATACACGGCTGCTAGAATGCAAAGTCTTGGTTGTGTATATTCAAATTTATTTGTATAAGTAGAAGAAAAATAAGGCACACAAACTCATACGAGTACGGAACGGTCACCGTCGTCGTCGTCGTCGTCCTCATATGTGTGTACCCGGGGTGGCCACCGACGGCTCAGGCCGTCCAAGGCAAGATGTGTGCCCTGCTTCTCCTTCCACGCGCGATGTCCAGCATCCTTTTGGAAAACGGTTGCCATCGTCGTCGCAGTCCTGCTGCTCCTCCTAGAGATCCAAGCAGGCAGAAGAAGAAAAGATGTGATGCCTTATGTGTCCGTCCGACCGACCGTCGTCGTTGGACCCGGTGGAATGGTGCGGAGAGAGTGTGTCCTGTCCATCCGGCCGCACAACTCGTTCGTTCGTACGTAGCACGTTCTTTGCCGATGTCCTGCTGAAGCTGAGTCTGCTGCTGCGTATGTATGCTAATATCTCGGACGACTCCTCTCGGACTCGGCTATGTTCTTATTTTTGCCACCCTCCTCCCCCAAACTCAACCCAAACCTTTTCCCTCCCGCAGAATCCTTGAAACGCCTTCGCGAGATCCCCTCCTCCTTCGACCTGGTCAGTTGTCACTTAACCCCTTTTTTCGGGATGAGGCCGGTGGTGTGCAAAAGGATGACCGACGACGACGGTGACGATGAACGTAGTTGGAGCTTCTAAGCTTCTGACCAGAGGCGCCGACTAGTCCAAAATGTTGGGGGGGCAAGGTTGTTTTCCGAGTGGCGATTTGATGTTTAAGTTTATTGTACATCACGAATTTTACCAATTTGAATATTACGATGTGATAAGAGTTTTTTTCATCCGGAATCCATTTTTTTTTTGAAAAAGATAATTTATTAAAACGTGATTGAGAATGTTTATTGGGGGAATTTTTTATATGTTTGGAAGGCGAATTCCTTCTAATTGGCATATTCTCACTTATTTTCCAGAAGTAACAGTCAATAATAAAAATTATCAGGTATTTAAAATTCAACAGCACAAATATTCTAAAAATGAAAACAAAAGTAAAAAGCAAAAATTTAGAACTTTAGAAATTGGAAAATGCACATTAAAAAACAACATTTTTTTCAAATCTGCAATTTAGAAAAAAATAACAGAAAAAAATAAATATTCCAAAATTTAAAAAAAAGTTTAAAAAACCCTAGGGTTAAAAAAAAACTCATGGCTTAAAAATGTTAAGAAATCAAAAGTTGAAATTCAGAAATTTAAAAAATCAGAAATTTGGAAATTACAAAAAAACAATGTTTAAAAAAATCGAAAATTTAACATCAATTTATTTGTTCAGAATTTAAGTATATAAGAATATAAGAATTTAGGAAATTAAAAATTTAATAATTTAAGAATTTAAGAATTTAAGAATTTAAGAATTTAAGAATTTAAGAATTTAAGAATTTAAGAATTTAGAATTTAAGAATTTAAGAATTTAAGAATTTAAGAATTTAAGAATTTAAGAATTTAAGAATTTAAGAATTTAAGAATTTAAGAATTTAAGAATTTAAGAATTTAAGAATTTAAGAATTTAAGAATTTAAGAATTTAAGAATTTAAGAATTTAAGAATTTAAGAATTTAAGAATTTAAGAATTTAAGAATTTAAGAATTTAAGAATTTAAGAATTTAAGAATTTAAGAATTTAAGAATTTAAGAATTTAAGAATTTAAGAATTTAAGAATTTAAGAATTTAAGAATTTAAGAATTTAAGAATTTAAGAATTTAAGAATTTAAGAATTTAAGAATTTAAGAATTTAAGAATTTAAGAATTTAAGAATTTAAGAATTTAGGAAATTAAGAATTTAAGAATTTAAGAATTTAAGAATTTAAGAATTTAAGAATTTAAGAATTTAAGAATTTAAGAATTTAAGAATTTAAGAATTTAAGAATTTAAGAATTTAAGAATTTAATAATTTAAGAATTTAAGAATTTAAGAATTTAAGAATTTAAGAATTTAAGAATTTAAGAATTTAAGAATTTAAGAATTTAAGAATTTAAGAATTTAAGAATTTAAGAATTTAAGAATTTAAGAATTTAAGAATTTAAGAATTTAAGAATTTAAGAATTTAAGAATTTAAGAATTTAAGAATTTAAGAATTTAAGAATTTAAGAATTTAAGAATTTAAGAATTTAAGAATTTAAGAATTTAAGAATTTAAGAATTTAAGAATTTAAGAATTTAAGAATTTAAGAATTTAAGAATTTAAGAATTTAAGAATTTAAGAATTTAAGAATTTAAGAATTTAAGAATTTAAGAATTTAAGAATTTAAGAATTTAAGAATTTAAGAATTTAAGAATTTAAGAATTTAAGAATTTAAGAATTTAAGAATTTAAGAATTTAAGAATTTAAGAATTTAAGAATTTAAGAATTTAAGAATTTAAGAATTTAAGAATTTAAGAATTTAAGAATTTAAGAATTTAAGAATTTAAGAATTTAAGAATTTAAGAATTTAAGAATTTAAGAATTTAAGAATTTTAGAATTTCAGAATTTCAGAATTTAAGAATAACCAAAAAGATACACAAACGGTTTTCAATAAAATCAAAAAAGCATTATGACAACTTGATACGACCAAAAATTTGCAATTTTTTAAAAAGAAATCAAAAAAGAAAATACTTAAAATTACTCAAAAAAAATATCGAATTTATCAGCATTTTTTTAAATGTAAAGCTGTCATCAAATGACCATTTTGAAAAGTGTTTCAGTTCATTTTCGCTAAATCCTGACATACAATGGCAAATCGCAGAATGTTGCGTCTGAAAACTTGATGATTGTTTTGACAAGAGTTTGCGTAAGTTTGCTCTTGTATACTAAGCTTGCTGGTTTTCCTACCTAGTTAGCATAAGAGAGCGCAGTAGTATAGATGAAACGTTGTCGATTTAAAAAACAACAAATGTTTTTGAACTATTTTACAGATTCGCTTACAAGAATTCTATCCAATTCCAATTCAGTTTTAAATATTATTTTCAATTATTTCTGTGATTTTTTTTGTAATATTCAAAATAAGAATATTTTTCTTCTAAAATTTTTGGGGGGGCACAATGTATGGGCTGCCCCCCCTGCCCAATTTTAAGGGGGGCAAAAAGTACCGTGCCCCCCCAGAGTCGGCGCCCCTGCTTCTGACACTGGCACTATTCTTGTGTGCACGTACACAAATACAATCAACGCTACAGGACCACCACGATGGCGGTGTTTGGCGCGCGGAATTTCCGAGTTTAGCGAGATGTGTGCGCTGAATATTGGGTTTTGCTTGATTTATAACATCGCGTGGAATATTTTTTCTTATTGAATTCTATAAAAAAAACGTGTTTTTTCTCAATTATAAATACTTGTCTTTGCCTAAGTTAGCACAAAAATCTTATTTCGAGCACATTTTAAAATTTTGTAATTTTCAAAAAAGAAAGGTAAATCTCTAAATCATCCTCCCTTTTAAATTTCTAAAGCCTCACAAAAAAAATAATTATCTATTAATTTCATAAGTCTTATAAAACAAAAACAAAAACAAAAACAAAAACAAAAACAAAAACAAAAACAAAAACAAAAACAAAAACAAAAACAAAAACAAAAACAAAAACAAAAACAAAAACAAAAACAAAAACAAAAACAAAAACAAAAACAAAAACAAAACAAAAACAAAAAAACAAAACAAAAACAAAAACAAAAACAAAAACAAAACAAAAACAAAAACAAAAACAAAAACAAAAACAAAAACAAAAACAAAAACAAAAACAAAAACAAAAACAAAAACAAAAACAAAAACAAAAACAAAAACAAAAACAAAAACAAAAACAAAAACAAAAACAAAAACAAAAACAAAAACAAAAACAAAAACAAAACAAAACAAAAACAAAAACAAAAACAAAAACAAAAACAAAAACAAAAACAAAAACAAAAACAAAAACAAAACAAAAACAAAAACAAAAACAAAAACAAAAACAAAAACAAAAACAAAACAAAAACAAAAACAAAAACAAAAACAAAACAAAAACAAAAACAAAAAAAACAAAAACAAAAACAAAAACAAAAAAAAAAACAAAAACAAAAACAAAAACAAAAACAAAAACAAAAACAAAAACAAAAACAAAAACAAAAACAAAAACAAAAACAAAAACAAAAACAAAAACAAAAACAAAAACAAAAACAAAAACAAAAACAAAAACAAAAACAAAAACAAAAACAAAAACAAAAACAAAAACAAAAACAAAAACAAAAACAAAAACAAAAACAAAAACAAAAACAAAAACAAAAACAAAAACAAAAACAAAAACAAAAACAAAAACAAAAACAAAAACAAAAACAAAAACAAAAACAAAAACAAAAACAAAAACAAAAACAAAAACAAAAACAAAAACAAAAACAAAAACAAAAACAAAAACAAAAACAAAAACAAAAACAAAAACAAAAACAAAAACAAAAACAAAAACAAAAACAAAAACAAAAACAAAAACAAAAACAAAACAAAAACAAAAACAAAAACAAAACAAAAACAAAAACAAAAACAAAAACAAAAACAAAAAAACAAAAACAAAAACAAAAACAAAAACAAAAACAAAAACAAAAACAAAAACAAAAACAAAAACAAAAACAAAAACAAAAACAAAAACAAAAACAAAAACAAAAACAAAAACAAAAACAAAAACAAAAACAAAAACAAAAAAACAAAAACAAAAACAAAAACAAAAACAAAAACAAAAACAAAAACAAAAACAAAAACAAAAACAAAAACAAAACAAAAACAAAAACAAAAACAAAAACAAAAACAAAAACAAAAACAAAAACAAAAAACAAAACAAAACAAAAACAAAAACAAAACCCAAAACCCAAAACCCAAACCCAAAACCCAAAACCCAAAACCCAAAACCCAAAACCCAAAACCCAAAACCCAAAACCCAAAACCCAAAACCCAAAACCCAAAACCCAAAACCCAAAACCCAAAACCCAAAACCCAAAACCCAAAACCCAAAACCCAAAACCCAAAACCCAAAACCCAAAACCCAAAACCCAAAACCCAAAACCCAAAACCCAAAACCCAAAACCCAAAACCCAAAACCCAAAACCCAAAACCCAAAACCCAAAACCCAAAACCCAAAACCCAAAACCCAAAACCCAAAACCCAAAACCCAAAACCCAAAACCCAAAACCCAAAACCCAAAACCCAAAACCCAAAACCCAAAACCCAAAACCCAAAACCCAAAACCCAAAACCCAAAACCCAAAACCCAAAACCCAAAACCCAAAACCCAAAACCCAAAACCCAAAACCCAAAACCCAAAACCCAAAACCCAAAACCCAAAACCCAAAACCCAAAACCCAAAACCCAAAACCCAAAACCCAAAACCCAAAACCCAAAACCCAAAACCCAAAACCCAAAACCCAAAACCCAAAACCCAAAACCCAAAACCCAAAACCCAAAACCCAAAACCCAAACCCAAAACCCAAAACCCAAAACCCAAAACCCAAAACCCAAAACCCAAAACCCAAAACCCAAAACCCAAAACCCAAAACCCAAAACCCAAAACCCAAAACCCAAAACCCAAAACCCAAAACCCAAAACCCAAAACCCAAAACCCAAAACCCAAAACCCAAAACCCAAAACCCAAAACCCAAAACCAAAAACAAAGAGCAGTTCTCTCAGATTTCGGTCATTCGATTTTTTTTTTGTATTTTTTAATCCGACTGAAACTTTTTTGGTGCCTTCGGTATGCCCAAAGAAGCCATTTTGCATCATTAGTTTGTTCATATTATTTTCCATACAAATTTGGCAGCTGTCCATACAAAAATGATGTATGAAAATTCAAAAATCTGTATCTTTTGAAGGATTTTTTTAATCAGTTTGGTGTCTTGGGCAAAGTTGTACTTATGGATATGGACTACACTGAAAAACAAATGATACACGGTAAAAAAGAATTTGATGAATTTTTATTTTACTTTTTGTTACCAAAACATGATTTACAAAAAAACACTATTGTTGTATTTTTTGATATGTTTTAGAAGAAATAAAATGCCAACTTTTCAGAAATTTCCAGGTTGTGCAAAATTTGTTTACCGAATTATGAATTTTTGAATCAATACTGATTTTTTCAAAAACTCGAAATATTGGTCGCAACTTCAAATCAAATTGGCAATCAAAAAGTACTTTAGTGACATTTTGATAAAGTGCACCGTTTTCAAGTTAAATTCATTTTTAGGTGATTTTTTTGAAAAAAGTCGCAGTTTTTAATTTTTTTAAATAAGTGCACATGTTTGCCCACTTTTTAAAAAAAAAATATTTTTGAAATGCTGAAAAAATTCAACCCTTAGTTGCTGAGATATTGCAATGCAAAGGTTTAAAAACAGGAAAATTGATATTTTCTAAGTCTCACCCAAACAACCCACCATTTTCTAATGTCGATATCTCAGCAACTGATATCGACTGATTTACAATGATAAAATATGAAACATTTGTGAAATTTTCCGATCTTTTCGAAAACAATATTTTCAAAAAAATTAAATCAAGACTAACATTTCGAAAGGGCCTAACATTCAATATTACGCCCCTTTTAATATATGTCTTGTTTTAAAAATTTCGAAAATATTTTTTTCGAAAAGATCGGATAATTTCACAAATGTTTCATATTTTAACATTGTAAATCGGACCATTAGTTGCTGAGATATCGACATTCGAAAATGGTGTGCTGTTTGGGTGAGACTTAGAAAACATCAATTTTCCTGTTTTTAATCCCTTGCATGGCAATATCTCAGCATTTAAGAATCGTATAAACAAAATTCAAAAAAGCAAAATATAGAGAATTTTCTCAGCTTTCAAAAATATTTTTTTTCAAAAGTGGGCAAACATGTGCACTAATTTAAAAAAATGAAAAACTGCGGCTATTTTCAAAAAAGTCACCTAAATATAAATTTAACTTGAAAACGGCCCACTTTATCAAAATGTCACTAAAGTACTTTTTGATTGCAAATTAAATTTTACATCGAAAAATTAAATTGAAAAAAATATATATGTAGTGTTTTTTGCAAATCAAGTTTAAGTGACCAAGTGTAAAATAAAAAATCACCAAATTTTTTTACCGTGTATCATTTTTTTTCTTTGTAGTCCATATCATACCTACAACTTTGCGAACACACGAAATCGATCAAAAAAATCCTTCAAAAGATACAGATACTTGAATTTTCAAACATCATTTTTGAATGGACAGCTGCCAAATTTGTACGGAAAATTATATATGGACAAACTAATGATGAAAAATTGCTTCTTTGGGCATACCGAAGGCACCAAAAAAGATTCAATCGAATTAAAAAAAAATTAAATTAAAAAAAGACCGTTTTTGTAGAGAATTGTTCAAAAACAAAACCAAAACCAAAAACAAAACTTTTCGTAGCAAGTGTGAGCTCCATGTACACAGCAAAAAAAGTAGTAATCCAACTGCGTGTAAAAGGCCCGGGTGTAAAATAAATGTTGCATTATTTCATGAAATTCTATGTAATATTACACCCTGAAATATGTAGCTCACCAGTATGGGAATCCTACTTGACCGAAATGTCAAGCTCTTATATCCGTATATTCTTTCAATTCTTCATCGGTCTGATGACCGAGTGGGCTAAGGCGCCAGTCCTTACTGTTTGTGTTGGGTTTGATTCCCGTCGGTTGCAATTTTTTTTTGTGTTTACAAAAATTGTACATGCAGTGTGTAAGTGTGTGCAGTGTGTGTCTTTTTTGACGAAGGTGATGTGCATGCTTTTGCATGCGATTTTACCATCGGATTTTTTGCTGTGTAGGGAGGGTGTCAAACTAAACTCAATTTAGTTTGTTTTGATTGATGTTGCTGACTAGTCCTTTTGTTTTTTGCTTGTAAAACTACGTATTTTCGGAATTTTGAGATGTTGGAGGATGTTTAAGAATCAGTTTTGTTCGCTTTACATGGTTCTGACAAAAACTTAGTTTGTTTACATCTGAGGGTTTCGCCCTTTTTGAAAAATTGTTACTGAACTGTTGAACAAAATCAAATTATTCGCTCTACAGCATTGCTTTGGCGTTCTCGATTGCGAGATTCCTACTCAAAACTAGGCGTTCAAAGGCTTGGTTGTTGAGCCAATTGCAAAACTCTTTTTACATCTAAGCTGTACACCTAAGGTGTCAAACCATCTAGGTGTATTTTGGAAAAGTAATGTATGTAGAACATTTGAACTGAAGTCCCATATTATGGGTACCCTACTCAAAAAAATAGACAAAAAATGATGGCAATATTATATTTGGAAATTGTAACAGATGTTGTGTAAAAAATTTGATATTTAACATCAGGAACTGGTCAAGTTTGATGTAAAGAATAAAACTTGGATGGTTTAACATTATAAACAATGATAAACAATATCAGTTTTAATAAAAGCACAAATTTTATCCATGCCGTGTACCCAAATTCAAACCCAATCTAAAGAACGATGTTCCGTTATTCCTTACCATGCTGGTCGAAACCAAAACACATCGAACATCCGGTACGCACCGTATACGATTACCGGTTACCATGGACCCCCCAGTTTTCTAAGAACAAAACCTGGAAATCTCCCTCACACGTCACCGCCACCACCGTTTTTCTCCAATCTCGAAAGAATGTTTCGCAGTTCTGGACCGAATAGGGTAAATAAGAAGAAACTCCCCGTCACACATACAGTTTGGTGTGCCTCGCTCTCCCTCACACTCACATACGCACACACACACACACACTCGCCAGCTCGCGCGCGCAATATTTAAAGTGAATTTCTGACCCTTTCCTAGCCGAAGAACCGTCGTCGTCGTCGTCCGGCATAATCCTAGCCGAGAGTCCTGGCTAGAAGATCCTCCGAAAACATTCTTCTTGACCGGCAGCAGCACCTGCAGAATCCCGTCCTGTATCGACGAAGCTGCTGACCACAGCGCGTTTCTTCCCTTCTGCCTCGAACTCACACGTGTCCAACCTCCGTCGTCCAGCGCTATCGGTCTAAAAAAGCAACCCCCACCACCCCGTTTCGGGGAGAGAGCAAAACATAGTACAATCAGTCCGTCGTCGTCGTCGTCATCCCCTTACTAACATTCCCGACCTCCCTCCCAACCTCATTCCCACAGGTCCAAGAGACTCGCCGACGAAGAAACGAGAGAAATTTTCATTTTCTAAAGTCGTTCGTCCCCTCGCACAGGAGCTCAGCGTCCAGCAGCATCGATATCATCATCACCCGGTGTGTGTGTGTGTGTCGACATCGACTAGGAACTACGAGAAGGACGACGACCAAGACCAAGACCAAGAACCGAAAAAGGGGGATGATTACAAACACAAGCAAATAAATTTTCTTAACTTTACTCACCGGTCAGTTTGTCCAAGCCTCTGCGCGCACCCAACGTCCGTGCACCTGACCTGATGGTGATGCTGGTGATCGAGGGCAGTGTTGCCAGTTTTATGTGTTACTTGAACGTTCAGGAGACTATCCCTATCCAAGAATCTGATAGGTAAATTTTGGTTTGGGATTGAAATCAACGTCACAAGCAAAAAGCAAAAAGCAAAAAGCAAAAAGCAAAAAGCAAAAAGCAAAAAGCAAAAAGCAAAAAGCAAAAAGCAAAAAGCAAAAAGCAAAAAGCAAAAAGCAAAAAGCAAAAAGCAAAAAGCAAAAAGCAAAAAGCAAAAAGCAAAAAGCAAGAAAGCAAGAAAGCAAGAAAGCAAGAAAGCAAGAAAGCAAGAAAGCAAGAAAGCAAGAAAGCAAGAAAGCAAGAAAGCAAGAAAGCAAGAAAGCAAGAAAGCAAGAAAGCAAGAAAGCAAGAAAGCAAGAAAGCAAGAAAGCAAGAAAGCAAGAAAGCAAGAAAGCAAGAAAGCAAGAAAGCAAGAAAGCAAGAAAGCAAGAAAGCAAGAAAGCAAGAAAGCAAGAAAGCAAGAAAGCAAGAAAGCAAGAAAGCAAGAAAGCAAGAAAGCAAGAAAGCAAGAAAGCAAGAAAGCAAGAAAGCAAGAAAGCAAGAAAGCAAGAAAGCAAGAAAGCAAGAAAGCAAGAAAGCAAGAAAGCAAGAAAGCAAGAAAGCAAGAAAGCAAGAAAGCAAGAAAGCAAGAAAGCAAGAAAGCAAGAAAGCAAGAAAGCAAGAAAGCAAGAAAGCAAAACCTTCCAAATCTGGCACCACTGCACTCAAATCCTTCGTCCAGCGCAATACACTTCTTCAACGTGGCTTCGCAGCATCCGCGCTACTGCCACTTTGCTCCAAATACATAACGAGTACGGGACGAGGTCCTTCCACCGGTCATCTCTTCGCACTGGACATCCCCTCCCCCACCCTCCCATAGCGCAATCCATCCGCAAAGTCCGAAGGATTCTTCACCGTACAGTCGTACAACGGAGTGGCCCACCGATTTTCTTTCCACCGACGACGTCCACCTTTCACATACATGCTCGGGGTTTCCGTTGCTAAACTACCCCGACCCCCCCCCCCCTCCTTCATCCCACGTGGAACACACACACCAACACGTGGGCACGTCCTGAACACACTCGCGCTCACGTGTACGAAGAAGGAGCGCGCGCGGAGATCCTTTTTTGCGCCATGCCTCCCCAGGGAAATTGCGACCAAACAAAAACCTCCCCCGCCCGACCCGCTCCGTCCGTTCCTTCTGGCCAAGTCCCGCGAAAAAGCGTCGCGTCCCTTCTTAGTCCTGGCCAGGGGTTTGCAGGACGTCGTCGTCGTCATCTTCTTTATCATCGCGGGCGCCCGCGGTTGCCGCGTGCACACGTACAAACGCACACAAGTACACGCTAAACACATCCGCAGCGAAATACGGTCCCTTTCGGACAGTACACCGTTTGAGGACAGCACCAGCGGAGACCGTTTGCTGCATCAATTGGATGCCGTATTTTCGGGGAGATGATGTAGAAGAAGGTATACGGATTGTTTGGTTCATATGAAGTAGAAGTGAATTCTGGAAAACAGTGGGGACCTAGCTGAGCTGACACTCTTCGCGAGTGCGCGAAACGGTGGTTTTCTTTGGATAGTGGGAGCAAGTGGTCCAAATTCAACAGCAAAAAAAAGTTGCCCTGGAATGACCACCCCATTTGTTACAAACATGACCAATATGTCATTTGGTAGCCAGAGGTTTAAGATGTGATAAGATTGAAATGTTATATTTACAAATAGAAAACTGTTGTTGTTGTTGTTGTTGTTGTTATTCCTTTAGTATAAGGTTGCTGCAAATCCAAAGTATTTTTCTTGATAAGAACCAATAAACCAAATTTTCAATTTTTGCTTTTTGGGTGTTTATGAATACCCCTGACTCAAGGCGGTTCTAAAAACACCCAAAAAGCAAAAAATGAAAATTCGGTTTATAGAACAATTTAAAAAAAGCTCATCATCATTCATAAAAAAAAACACTAAAAAAGTTTCAAAAACATTGCCATTTTCCGTTACTAAACTATACAAAATTTTAGAACATGTCATTTTAAGGGAAATTTAATGTACTTTTCGAATCTACATTGACCCAGAAGGTTTATATTCTCATTTAGAAAAAGAGATCATTTTAAAAATCTTCTATATATATTATATACAGCAATTCCATTGGCGATGTTGTGAATTCCATCCGATCGGGCTCAAAAATTTTCTGGGGGTTCCTTGGCCAAAATAATTCGACCCGTATTTTTGTTTGGCCATTAGGGTGACCTGCATCGTGCTAGGGTGGTTCAAAAAATGCCAATTTTCGTCATTTTTTCGCAAAAACCTCTTTTTTCATATCTCCGCGCCATTTCATCCGATTTTAGCTGTCTTAGACGCAAAAGAAAGATAATTAGTTTGGCTATTTGGGAAAAAATAGTAAGAAGTTTCAAAAATCTAGCTTAACATTTGAAAAAGTCGCATGAAAGCTTAAAATGGCGTTTTGACAGTGTCTGGACCAAAGAGCCTATGTCTGAAAATATTTTTATCGGATTCCTCGGAAAATTTCAAAAAAAAGTTTTGAAAAAGTAACTATCTGCGTTTCTTTTAGTTTCGTCGTCTGTGTCTGTCGCGGGTGACCATGAACGGCCATGATCGTCAACGACCGACTTTTTCAAAACTTTTTTTTTTTTGTAAAAACGCGATAACTCGGGATGTTTATAAACAAACCTCTTATGTTTACATATCAATTTTTTTGCAATTGTCTATTCTACTTTGTAGAACATTGTTGCACTCTAAAAAATAACCCTGCAAAGTTTTAAAAACACGAAATTTTAAAATGAAAAATTTTGTTCTGCATGAAAAAATGACCCTTCTGGGTAAATGCAGATTCGAAAAGTACATTAAATCTCCCTTAAAATTACATGTTCCAAAAATTTTTACAGTCAGGTTATGGAAAATGGCAGTTTAAAAAAAATTAAAGGGTTTTTTTCGATGAAAAATGCGTTTTTCGGAATTCTGAGCACGCCATCCAATCGGGCGTCTAATTTTACATAAAAGTCCCTTTGACACCAAATTTCTATCTCATCACCGTTTATGGCTGCAAATAATTGAAAAATGCCTCTTTTTTCGCATGTTCAAAAATGTACCGCCCCTCCGTCACGAGGTATCAAAAAACGGACCTCGGATTCGTGATCAGGGACAAAAGCTACCCCTTTAGAACAAAGTTTCACGCAACTTTTCCAAATTTTGTGTAAGTTGGTAGAGAATTACCCAAGTTGAAAAAAAATTGCGACCAATATTTCGATTTTTTTAAGAAAAAAAAACAGTATTTATTCACAAATTCATAACAAGGTCAAAGATTTTTTGCATATTCTGGAAATTTCTGAAAAATTTGCATTTGATTTCTCCTAAAACATGTTAAAAAATAAAATAGTGTTTTTTTGCAAACCAAGTGCCAATAAGTAAAACAAAAAATCACCGACGTGTATCATTTTTTTCATTGTAGTCCTTATTCATACCTACAATTTTTCCGAAGGCATCAAATCGATCAAAAAATTCCTTCAAAAGATACGTTTTTTTTTAATTTTCATGTACCGTAAACCGGGGTGACTTTGATAGGATTTCAATTTCTGGATTTTTTTTTTTGAAAAGGTCCAATAAACGAAATTTTTAGTTTTTGCTTTTTGGGTGTTTTTTAATACCCCTGACTCAAGGCGGTACTCCAGATTTGTTTTTGGAGTAATTTCCATTAGGTTAGGTTTTCCTCAAGATTATTATTTTTGAAACATATACTATGGTAGGTCACTCGAAGCCTATGCACTGTTTTGGCAAAACTAGTTTTTTAAATAGTGTTTAGAAAAATAATTACGTTAAAAATTCTTAGTTTAAATTCCGGGGTGGCTTTTAAAGTAATAGTTTTGCCTTCCTCACCTTACCGAGGAAAGGTTATAAAATCACTCGGAAAATGAACTTTTTAATCAGACCTCCTAGGCCTACCTTCATTTGTACATAACGACTCAGAATCGCCAACTGAGCAAATGTCTGTGTGTTTGGCTGTAGACATGTGTACCAAATCAATGTTTTAAAACCTTGCTTTTTCCGCATTTTATTTATGGAGATTTCTTGTACACAAATGCATCTATGGCAGCCCTTGATCGACTTAGGGTGGCACTTAATTCATGTGTAAGATTTGTTTATAACCTTCCAAGAATATCTAGAGTTACTCACTTGCAGAAAACACTTATTGGATGCAATTTCTCGCAAATCTATAAATTTCGTTCATGTGTTAACTTGTTCAGAATTATTCATACTAAAAAACCAGAATATCTATATACTAAGCTCAGACCGTTAAGATCTACAAGAACTAAGAGTTTTTTGATACCGCAACATTCGTCTTTTTACTATAGTCAATCTTTCTTTGCAAGAGGGGTTGTGAATTGGAATCAATTAAGCATTAGTATAAAAATAGTCATTCTTATAAAAATTTCAAAGAAAACCTACTGTCAGAACTCGCCAGCGTAAATTAGAATTAGGATAAAGAGAAGCATAGCATTAAGGAATCGATTTATCGATATTGAATTAAATCCTGCATCTGCACACTTTGTAACAAATTAAAAGGCTAAGCCTTAAGTTACATTATTTGAATTAAATAAATAAATAAATAAATAAATGTCACTGGAATATCTCGTCACAGGCTCAACCAATTTTGGCCGGAATGGTTTTAATCGATCCGTCTTAACGTCCCCTAAGTTGCTATTTCAATCCATGCAGTTTTATTATGTATTTAAAAAGTTATGTTAAAAAACTGTTTCATATTAAGTTAAAATTACACAGCAAAAAAAAGTAGTAATCTAGCTGCGTGCAAAAGGCCTGGGTTAGAGGGTGACGAGCGGAAATTCCCGGGAAAAAATCCCGGGAAATTGACCATTTCTGGACCTCTCGATTCGCGGGAAATTCGGTTGAGACTCCCGGGAAATTTTTAAACATATAAATATCAAAGCAAAATTATATAAACTAATCAGAAAATTATTTGAAGAATTCTAAATTGTTTCGAACATTGTATGTGAAATGTTCGATGTTCAAGTTCTTCTCTAATCTTCTTATTCAGAAAGTGTTAATTTTAAATTTAAATAATTCTAAATAAAAGAAGCCAAATAATGTGGTCCACACATTTATCTCAAAGTAGCAGTTACATTTCAGATATTAAATCTGTTTTTTGAAATATTTTATTTTTATTTATTTATTATTCCTAAAAGGGGAAAGATTTTTCTCGAGCATATCCTCATAGTCTGTTTTTTTAGCCCCTAAGTTAATTTGCCTGTATCAAGGTAATTTCCATTTTTTTTATGTTAATAAGTCATTTTGTGTTTCACGTCTACCACAATATTAAATTCTAGAGATATTTTGAAAGGTTCCTCTAAGCTATTGCTTTTTATAGGACCTTTTCAAAAAATAAAAAGAAAACTCTAGGATTATATTTTCGGGGACAAAACTCTGGCGATCTTTGTAAAGTTAATGTCCGCCAATTGTGAACGTTCTTATTTTCCGGATAACTGTAATTTTTTCATCAATGAGTATTTTTAATTGACATTATAAAAAGGAAAAAAATGTTGTTTAGGTCGTTATTTATCATATTGCAAAAATCTCGATACAGGGAAATTATATATTATTTGTAAACATGTTAAACTAAAATTTGGAGTCCCAAAAAACTCAAGAAACGATCTTGTATTTGCCGATTCAGAAAATAAATCAAAAGGTACATATAGATCCTCCAAATAATAAGGATACTTAAAATAACATTTCATAGAATAAGTATGAAAACATTGTAAGTAATTTTATTAAAAAAATACATTGCTTCCTCCTTTTAAATTATTGCCACTATTGGCAAAGTAAAAAAACTCCCGGGTCCCGGAAATTCCCGGGAAATTACCAAATTCAACTCTCGATTCCCGGGAAATTGAAAATCTCGAGAATCGTCACCCTCTAGCCTGGGTGTAAAGTTAATGTTGCATTATTTTATGAAATTATATGTAATATTACACCCTGAAATATGTAGCCCATCAGTATGGGAAACCTACTTGTCCGAAATGTCAAGCTGATGTATGCATTTATCCTATCCATTTCTCATCGGTCTGATGGCCGAGCGGGCTAAGGCGCCAGTCCGTACTGTTGGTGCTGGGTTTGAATCCCGTCGGTTGCAATTTTTTTTTTGTTTTTACAAAACTTGTACATGCAGCGTGTAATATTAAGTGTCTTTTTTGACGAAGGTGATGTGCACGCTTTTGCATGCAATTTTACCATCGGATTTCTTGCTGTGTATGGTATAAAGGGTGGTTTTTTTTTAGAAACCCTCACATGTTATATATTTTAAGAAAGCATATAAGAAGACCTTTTAGGTGGAGTAAGAATTTTCAAGATCTGACTTACCTATCTTAAATAACAAGCGTTTTAAAAAATGGTATAATTTTTGTATGGACAGCTGCCAAATTTGTGTGAAAAATTATATGAACAAACCAATGATGCAAAATGGCTTCTTTGGACAAACCCGAATTTGCAGCCGGGTTAAAAACTACAAAAAAAACGTTACTTAATCCACCCTGTGGTGGTTGGTGCCTTCCTCACATTAAAAGGGTAAAGCTATCCATAATAGACACAAAAGGGCGGACCTTTCAGTGTTCTATCAATTTTACTCATTAATAGTACCATCAGATTGGGTAGTCACGTCTCCATAATTCAGGGCAGTTATGTACTTACAACTTTTGATAGAGTTTTCAGATCTCCATTATTTTGAACTCGCTGGAAATGTATTTTGATAACCTATCCAACAGGTCGCATGATAGATTCGGAAAATCGTTTTCATCAAAATATCTGAGTTCCGGCTCCAAAAAGTGCATAAATAACACTTAAGTGCTTATAACTTTTGATAGGGTAGTCAGATGCTCAATCTTTTGAACTCTTTGAAAAGGACCGTTCTAAAAATGTATGTCATCGTGGGTTTTCTTACAAATACCACCCTTTTTTCAATCTTCCTGACTTTTGTTAAAACCGTTTTTTTAGCATAACTTTTGCAGTTATTAACTAAACTTTATAACATTCAATCGCGACTTATGGGACCCTAAGACGGATTGAATGAGACCAAAACAGACAGAATCGGTTGAGCCAATGCCGAGATAACCCATTGTAAATATTTGCTCACAATTTGATTCTGAGTCGATTTGTTCAATAATTAAATATATTTCATTGATAAGGTGAAATATTGTTTATAAAAGTTCATCAATTACAATTTACTGGGCTTTCGGAAGTTTTCAGAAATGCAGCGATGCAACTTTTGATACCCACGAATACAAAAATCTGTAGAATCACTCTCTAATGCCAGATTTAATAATAAAATTACACGAATAAAAAAACAAACAAACGTGTATATCAACATCAGATCAATTGATTAAATCTTTTTAGTAATCTTGTGGTGTTCTTTAAACCAATTTGTCGATAAATAATGACAAGACAAATTTGACTAATTTTAAACAATTTCTTCCTCTCATTCCCACTGTGTCCTCTATCATTCCCGTCATATCTAATGCAAACAGCAGGACAAAACACACATACAGAGCCGCTGAGCAAGTGAAGTGCACGATATTTTATATTTTGAACAATTTCCGTGCCACGGAGCGGTCGGAGCCGCGAAACACATTGCTACTCCCCACCCCGTCAAACCTTCACATCCGTGGGGGGATGTAGACCGCAACTCATTTGGCTATCCCCATTACCACCCTCGCAGTGTTCAGCGCTGTCAAGTCCATCATCATCATCGTTCTTCCTTTTGTTGGTGCTTCAACCCGAGGATGAATTCGTCCTTTGATCCGCTCGCCTTCGCCTCTCATCATCTTCTTCAACGCGGGATGACTCTTGTCCTGGCGTTGCATCTTGTGTCAGTCGGTGGCAGTTAGCATACATGGGGCTCAACCCGGGTCCCCCTCATCAACCTTCAGCCTCGTTAGTTCGGTTTACAGGTACACCTGGGTGGTTTGCCACTTTTTTTTGTCAGACTAATCTCTCTTAAGATCCAATCCTTAAACGGACTAGTGCTATCAAACTATTGACAGCTTACTGTAAAAAGGTCCGTTCCACCATCCATGATTCGCGTGTGTCCTTTACCCCGTACGAAAACCCTGCGTCCATCTCATCAGAAATAACTGCGCGGTGGTGATGGCGGTGACGGCATTAGATATTCCACCGAGTGCCGTCTTTTAATCTTACCCCGACGATACCGTCCAGGACTTCTTCCGCAGAGTCCGCCAAGCCTGTGCTGTATCGGGCACCGCTATGTCCTTTCGCCTATTTAGTTAGTGGGGACTTGCACAGTAAGCCCCCGTTTGTTAGACATCTGTCAAAGTCGAATTGATGAACAACCACAATTTTCAACGCGTTTCGGAAACACTACACTCACGACTTCAATGCTGCCTTTTTTCAGGGTCTACTGCGGATGTGATGCAACGTGATAAGAGTCGCTAAAGCACCGTCGACCTCTCGACCACATTTGACGTCTTCTGGCCAAAGTTTCGCTCACGTCAACGCTCGCGTTACGCATTCCCGGAAGTTGCGAAACGGCGATGCGACTTCAAGGTGTTCCACCAGCCACGAAAGGTCCAGCAAATTGTTACGTGGAAGCACGTGTAACGGGAAACTTACGCACATACCGGTGGACACGTGCGGTGAGCACGTGAAGTGTTGCAGAAAAAAGAAAAAAAAAAGAGTTGGTATCGCAACTTTGAAGCCGCGCGCTTTGAAAGTAAGCATCGCTGGGCAAGCATTCGGGGAAGGAAAAAGTCGTCAACGGAGCGAAATTAATTGACTCTTTTTTTCGATCGAAGTTGCTTGAAAGTTGATTTGAAATCAGGGTTTAATCTGTTTATAAAAATTCGTTGGTTTTCTTTGCTGGCTCCACCAATTTACACGAAATTTGAAAGAGTTGACCCGACCCGTTTTCGATTTCCGTCAAACTTTGCAGTAAGGGATAATTTTGGTCTCTGATCACGAATCCGAGGTCCATTGTTCTCGATATATCGTTACAGTGGGGCGGTACGACCCCTTTCAGTTTCATGGACTTTTACTAAGACACGTTTTCCAGAAGTTTGTAGGTCGATACCGTAAAACTTTTAAATTACTCTTTTTTTTTGTTATTTTCTGGGTTACTTTTTGCAGTATACAAATTTTGATTTATAAAAATAAGGGATATGCGTGTATTCTTCACGAGTTATCTGAATTTGAGGAAAAAGTTTTTTTTAAGAGTAATTTTTACCACTGTTGTACTTTTTTAGTTTTAGCCCCTGTATTCTTTTGAATTATTTTTTTCGGAACGCTCAGCTTATTTTGCTTAAAAATGACCCTAAGTGTAAATTCAGAAAAACTACCCCACGAGATATCGAGAAAATTTGAATTTTTTAAGCTCAGAATTATTGTCAAACAAAATTTCAGTTATCACACAATTGAAAACAAAATTTTAATAATCAAATTTAGATGCAAAATCATATTTTCATCAAAAATGACATTCCCATTTTTTTATTTTTTATTTTTTGAATTGGTGCACTACTTTGTCTTAAGGTCAAACCCATACATCCAATTGAAATGTGGTCAAAGACAAACTTATGGGAAATTGGACGAGCTTTCTGGTAAACATATTTTTGAGACAGAAAAATCAAGTCTGTCTCATAGAAATTGCCAAAAACCATCAAAAAACCTATTTTTTCAACATTTTTATTTTTAAAACCGCTGTAACTTCACAAAGATTGGACTTAGGACAATGGTCAATATAGAGACTTTTATGTAAAATTGTCTGGAAAATCGATTCCCGTATTTGGTTTTTGAAAATTTTGACGTTTAGAGCACTTTAAAAAAAAACAGTTTCAGTAAATAATTTTTCTATTTTTTTAGGTGAGTTGCTCCATCCTGCATTTTTCGTGAGTCTTTTTGTAACATCTAAGGCTATTTTCACAAAAATTTTGAACGAAAAAAAATCGTGGGCTCACCTTCAAATTTGACTCTTAAACTTAAAAATCAAAAAACCTCATAAAAGTGGAGTGTTTTTTTCTTTCAGTGTATTTTTATCGGAAAGCCCGTCAAATTTCCTACAAGTTTGTCTTTGACCAGTTTTTGATACGATGCAATGGCTTCGAGATACAGCAATATTTAAATTACGAAATACAAAAATATTTAAAACACTAACGCCCTTCTCAAATGTCATTATCGAGTGTAACTGGCTCCATATACATATACGCCTTGGATAACATGCCTACAAAGTATCATTGAAATCGGAGAGGGTCGAATAAAAAAGTACCTGAAAAATTCCTGTTTTGGGCTGGAATTGCTCAGTGTCATTTAATAAACTCTCGTTTTTAATTCGCAATATAACTATTATTGGCTTGATTTTGAAATAGCAAGAATCAAGAGTATCCTTTTAAAAGGGCTGATTCACTAAACACACTCATGTGGTACATTTTCAAATGTAGGGCTGATTTTTTTGTATCAGCATAATTTTCATAGAAAAGAACAGAAATTTTACATTTTTTTATCAACATAGAAAATCGAACAGATAGTTTCCGAGATACCTCGAGTTGAAATCAACACACTCATTTATCACTTCATTTAAGCTTTAAAAAGGCTTTATGTCAGCAGGTCAACAAATTCTCAGAGAAGGAAAATGGCATGTAATGTTCTCAGCTTCTAAGATTTTTTTTTGAAGTATAGTACTTTTCTTACATAAAATACTTTTTAAGCATGAGCATGAGCATGAGCATGAGAGATCACCCATGGTTGCCCCTCCGTTGCTGAACAGAACCGTAATATCCTTTCAGCACTACTGATTATAGGCTTCGACGATCTAGTGGTGTTTCCCTTATCAACAGCATGTATGAATGCGCTGAAAAGATAAAACACCATGATTGCCAAAACAAGATCAGTTGCGAATAGGTAACAGTCATTGGCCACCAACGGCGCCCGCCATGTCAGTTTGTAGACCTCGAGTTTAAGGGACAGGAATGTTAGTTAGCGCAGGTTGCTACTAGGGCAGCTGATTTACTCTGTGCTTACACCCCACGAGCGCCAGGAACCTGAAAACTTGTTAGTAGGATAGGGTGTTTGGTCAGGATTCATCATAGAAGATGATGATGCGACCCAAAATCATAGTGTTTGTTGAACGGTATTTTGTATTATTCTCAAGGCAAGCAATCGGAGGCTGCGGATGAGACATTTCCCGTTTATCTGTTGTTAAATTTTAAATGAAATGGTCTAGTCTTAGACAGCCGGCTGTGGAAAGATAGAACCAAAATCATTTGTAATTAAAACTGAAGGGTTAAACAGTGTAATTTTTAACTTGAGATGATTTCACGAGTTTTGAATGATTGATGTTTAGTGAGGTACTGATTAACTTTGCGAACGACGAGTTACGATGTATCGAGATGAAATGGTATGATAGGGTTTTGTTGTTGTTGCACATCGACAACGGACGCGAAAAATTTACCGTCCCGACGAAAAGGCATCGCAAGTCGAACTGACTGTCATCTGGACAGCCAAAGCTAGCCGCACCTTCACACGCACACACGCACGCGAAAAAAAAAACGAAAAACACACTGCGACGGACGCGAAAAATTTTGCGACCCAACGAAAAGGCATCGCAAATCGAACTCTTCTTACATAAAATACTTTTTAATCCAACAAACTGACCATTTATCAAAAAAAAATTGTTTACTTTATCAAAAATTTGCAAAGTAGTGTGCCCTGAAAAACCGGGCTCACTCGGGTTTCGAAAAGCATTTTTGAACTATAGTCACTATTCAGCAATTCCCCACGAAAACAGCATGTTTCGAAGAAAAGTTCTCCAATCGGGTTTTTCGTAATTGAAATACGCAACTTATGGTACCCTAACATGTATAGGTCGTCGCTGAAGTTTTCAAGTTATCGCAGTTTTAGTGAAAAAAATCATTTTTCCCGTTTTTGTCATTTTCCTTGTTTTGCGCGTGACACGTCGAAAAATCAAGTTTATTTTCAAAAAATCGTATCTCAGAAAATTGAAAGCATAACTTTACCAGATTTGGATTTATTATGCAAAATTTTCCGAGGAATCTGATAAAAAATATTTCCAGACACAGGCTCTTTGGTCCTAAGACCTTCAAAAGAGCATTTTAAGTTTTCATTTGTTCTTTTCAAATGTTAGGCTAAATATTTGAAACTTTTAACTATTTTTCCTTAAAAGCCTATCTACTCTTTCGTTTGCGAAAGACAGCTTAAATCGGATGAAATGGTGCATGGTTATGATTTTTTGAAAAATTTGGTTTTTGCAAATATCGACGAAAATTGCCATTTTCGGACCACTCTAACACGGTGTAGGTCACCCTAATGGCCTAACAAAAAAATACGGGTCTAATTATTTTGGCCAAGGAACCTCCAGAAAAATGTTGAGCCCGATCGGAGAACTTTTTTTACAAATCATGCTGGTTTCGTGGGGAATTGCTGTATTTTGTTATAATTATCAGAAATTATATTTATTTTTACTTTTTTATCAATTTATGACGAATGATAATTTATCATTAAAAAATACTGTTAAAAAACTAACAAAAATTTTCACAATTTTCTCTCTCTTTACTATGAAAACTGACGATATTTAAGAAATGCATTTTTTATAATTTTCAGATTTCTTCAATAAGAAAAATCAAAATTTTAGAATAAGACATAACATTTCAAAAGGTTTCATAAAACATAATGTTCCTTATTCCTTCATTTTTTATACTTAAATATTTTTATGAAAAAGATTCCAAAGGTTTCTTTTGTAACATTGAAAATCAAACCAATAGTTTACAAAATATAGTCAGTTTGAAATTACAGGCTTGCAAAGTCTCAGAAGGAGGACATTTTCTCAGCTCTTCAAACATATGTTTTCCTTCATAAGAGTTCGTTCATAAGTTATGTCCATGCATAGAAGGAGAGAGGGTGGGGGTCTGAAGTTTGTAACAGCTCTTGTTAAAGGTATAGAATAGTGAGTGACAAGAGGGAGGGGGCTGAAATCCCTAAAATATCTGTACGTAATATTTGAACAATTCTTGAACAATACTTAAAAAACGAATAATAATAAAATTACCGGAAATGACTAAAAATTCAAACCATTTTTCGTTTAAGCTATCCTTCAGAGAGGCTCCTTCTGCACAACCAGGAAAAGAAGAGGACTCTGGAAGTGAGCCTTTAAAAATTTTATACGTTTAAATTAGGTGTAATTTTATCGTCACGCGAGTAATCTTTCTTCTCGGCTCTCTCGGGTGAGTCGCTACGCGTGTGCGCTTTTTAGTTGGGTTTTGAGATGTTTTGTTAACCCTCAAATTGTATTCAATTGGTCTTTGCTTGCTAACATTGGTGTAATTGTCAGATTCTTTAGCTCCTGCTGAAAAAAAAGACTACATTCGCAATAATTTTGTGATGCATACAAACAAATGGACCTTTGATGATACTTTGTCAAATAATTACACTGAAAGAAACCAACATAGCTATCTCAAGTGTTTTTTCACGTGAGAGTCTCCAAAAATCAACACAATAAATTCACGTGCTTTTCCTTTGATCCACACATGTTTTACATGTCAAATAGATGTGAATATCATTTAAAATCAGCTGATCGGTATCCAAAGATCTTTCACTCTTTTTTCGAATGCTGTTCACTGCATGTTCAAATGAATTTCACTTAGATTTGCCCCATTTGACTTTTCTTTTGATTTCGAAGTGGAAAGCACGTTATATTGGAATGTTTTGGTTTTGAAATGAGTGTGGCAAAAAAAAATCATTAGTAAGATGGCCACGGACGAAGCCGGTGAAAAATTTGCGGTTCGGAGCAAACTATACTTTTTGCCAACAAATTACCTAAGTTTACATATTTCTGCGCTGGTGGTGAGTAAAAACATGAGACAATTAAGTACAATTGATTGAAATTAATGAAGATTAACATTATTTTTCCAGAAAATCAGATTCCGGTCAGAGGTCGTCTAAAGAATCTGCTCCGAATCGGAGCTGTTAGTTCGGGCGAAAAATTGCAAGTGGTGTTTTCGAGATTCACCATGGACATCACTACGCATCCGCCAGCTGCCGGATCGGGAAGTGTTTGATGGTCTTGGGCACTTTTGCTCAAAAGCTTGAACCCGTTCGCGAACGAGATGGACCGTGACGTTACACCGGCTCAGCAGAGGTCATGTATTGCACAGATCGGTAAAACGCCGTCGGAACCTGGTCCGCATTCTTCATCGCAGCAGTGAAATTTAATGTATGTGAAGTAAATTGTGTGATTTTGTGCAGTAAATAAGTTTTTATTTCGAAAAATAAATCTTATTTAAATTTGAAACCCTGGAATAATTTTATGAAAAAGATTATGAAAACCCCTCTCTTTGATTTACACATGTGG
Organism: Culex quinquefasciatus; assembly: GCF_015732765.1. NCBI lineage: Eukaryota > Metazoa > Arthropoda > Insecta > Diptera > Culicidae > Culex > Culex quinquefasciatus. Next base: position 36,616,962 of record NC_051861.1, read on the forward strand.
TGCACCTGAATACCATTGGAAAACCATTGAATTTACACTATAAACTCATTTAACATTAATAAGAAATGCAATTCAAATTCATAAGCATCGTCACATGAAGTTAACGTGATGTGCTTTTGAATTTACCATGTCGCGCAATGAAAATTTGTCAAGTGGTTTGCACATGACATTCACATGCAAAGTCGTATGGGGCAGATTCACGTGTGAAACATGTGATATTGCTGTGGGCCTTTCTTTCAGTGTACGTTTGTCGTATGAAGCCATTTTGCAGTGATAAAAGGAAAAACATCTCGATTTTTTATTCCTTCTATCACTAAAAGTTGAATTCCCAAAATACATACTTGTTTTATTTTTAAAGATTTCAAGATATGTTTAAGGGGATGAATCTTTTGTACCAGAAATTAGGATAGTTCAGAATCTGGTATAGGTGTCTAATTTTTTTTAAATATTTGTTTTGCCGAATACAAGAACAAAATCGTTTATTTCTCATGATTTCCTGCATCAATCTTAATGAAACTGGTTGCAAAAGACGATTTTTTTGCTTCAAAATAGTGATCATCAAATTTTGGACGCACAAAACTTAGTGAATGTTTTCTTTAAAAAACTTGAGTTTTTTTTAAAGACTTTCTTGCCGAGTAGTCCAAGTTACTATCTCTTTCTAAATTTACAGTTTTTTCAAAAAAATATCGAACAATTATTTTAAAAATAGTTTTTCTTATCCAAATCCGTCATCCTTTTTTTAAGTGTTCAATTTGTTGGGTAGAGACGCGCGGTCAATTGTGTGTTGTTGTGTGTGAAAAGAAAAGAATTTTATTTCGTGTTTCATTTTAGCTGGCTTGACCAAGTCCTTCCTACATCATCGTTGATTGGGAGGCACGACGTCGTGTGATTTGTTGCATTAAAATAGGTTTATGTGTTCAAAGTGATTAAATTACTGTAAAAAAGACCTTCCTATATCATCGCTAGTGGTTCAAATCTAGGTAATCGTGGTGTAAAATTACATTTATTTAGTATTTAAATAAATCTGTGGGCGAGTGTTTTGGTGTGCAAATTAGAAAGACCTTCCCATAGTAACGTAGCTCGGAGGGCTAGGCGACGGGTTTATTATGGAAGTCCTCTCCATAGCATTGTAGCTCGGGAGGCATTGAAAAGCTAATACCATATCCTACCAACAAAAAAAATCATGTGATGTATGAAGGAGACGCTGTGGATTCAACGGTCTCAAGCGGTGTCAACGGGTATATAGCGAAAAGCTTTGTGCTCGGTGAGTCTGCAACTTCAACTATCGGGCTAACATTCCTGCCTTTTGTTGAACTGCAGGCTTCTTGGGAGGGCACCGGTATTGACTAATAAAGTCGGGGTCTTCAGGGGTTAAACAGTGAACGGATGGTTGGCTTCCACTGATCATTATTGATTCATTGTTTAACTTCAGCTGATCTGTCAATAACGGAGTAGCAGCTCATTGGCAGTCAACCATGCTCATTTGTGAAGACACCAAATCGATAAGAAAATTTAAGTATATTAACGTACCCAATTTGTATGACCGACCCACAAAAGATTATGGAGAATTGTATGGAAAAACTTATAAAGCAAAATTTAACGTTCTTAACTGTAGATTTTTGAGTTTTTCTGTCTTGAAAAAAAAAATCAAATCATAAAATGCATTAAAAGTTTTAATTTAAAATATTCACTGCATAGCTTAACCAAATTAAAATTGAATTGTTAAGCACCATAGAAAATGTCTAAAAAATATTATAGGGTATTTTAACCATTAGTGGACCCCCTAGTAGAGCCGAAGCACATTTTTCACAAATTTTCAATATTTTAAGCACTTTTTCATAACCCTTTGTACAAAACAATGAAAACTGAAGTCTTTCGAACAGTTTTGACTATTTTTTTCATCAGTTATTTGTTTTTGAGCAGAAAAATAGCCAATTGAAAAAAAAGTTTTTTTTGCCTGTTGTGGACCCCCTTTTCCTATAGTGGACCCGGGTCCATAATCCGATTGTGGACCCGGGTCCACTATAGGCAAACTGTTATTTTTATACCAAATTTAACCGATATTTGATGTTTTGATGCATGGTGTAGGTCTAATGATAGATATAATGAATAAAAGATGGATTTTGCTCACTTTTCATCATAAACAAATATTTTTTGTTAACAAATTTGGCTTTAAACAACAAAAAACCAAACAGACATTTAAACACATTTATTTCCGAAAAAGATCAGAGAAAACGTCTCAAAAACCACTGTAAACATAAAAATAATTAAAAAAAGTAATCTTGATGCAAATTTTTCCATATTAATTACATAAATGGTTGACCGATACTAAACAATAGAATTGTTTACAGTTGCTGATAAAACCACGCATGTTTATTGGAAAAAGAATGTTTTGTTGTTGATTTATTATTATAAAATATCATTTCAAACTGCAATTATGGTGCTTCAGTTAAGTACAAATAACTTTAGTTTTGATTAATTATAAATTCTTACGGCTTCAGCATTATTGGTACTTTTAACATGAAAACAGCTATATTTATATTCATAATTGAAAAAATATGCGTTTAGGTTGATAACAACAAGCATTTATTGTATGTTTTAGAGAAACTTTTGCTTGAATACACAGTTTTCATCATTTTTCAAGGTTTAATAAACAGGGGTCCACTTTTGGAAAAGTTTGGATTTTCGTTGTCCTATATTGGACCCCCATAATTTTTGCTAGAAAATTGCATTTCTTCGCTTTATTTTAGTAAATATCCTTAAACTTACATTACTTCGACTTGCTGAAGTTAAATAATCAGTCAAAAAATGATTGGATGGTTAATTCAATCATAAAATATAAATGCAGTTTTGTTGTGAAAATGCTAGTGGCCATGGCTGATTTCAGATGTCGAACTCAAAACACTTATTTTGGTGAAAAGGACAATTCAATGTCAGTCATCATTGTTCTAAATGATGCTGAACATGCCAAATAAAAGATTTGTAGACAACAACACGCTTGAAATTGTGATTTTATTGAATTTTCCATTAAAAACCCTTCAGAGGGTCCACTATAGGAAAGGGGTCCACTAATGGATAACGTACCCTACATGGTTTCACTCAACTGACAAACGAGGCGTCTTCCGCGATAAACAACACAACTGAAAATATTAAGTTTGGCTAATGCAAATTTTATTTCATGTTTCTTTTCCCATACCCTTCAAAATTTCCTAAAAAAAATTAGAGAGCAGTTTTATTTTATTTTTTCTATACGTCAACCACTGTTATATTCATCTTGGTAAAGCTGGCAATTTTCATTATTTGATAACTGTTCCTCAAACAGTTTACAAGTTGGAAAGTTATTTTTTTTATGCATTTGATGTTTATACTTACAAATTTTAGAAAATATATTCATTATAAGAAAATTATTCAAACTCAACTTCTTGACACAAAATGCAAGATTTCCTGGTTTCAAACCAACCCTGATCTTTTAAATCCGTCGCAATACGTACTCGCAACATCTCTTCCACAAAACCTTATCTTTGCAAGGTCCGCGGTCAACGCCGCTTCTTGCGCCTCTCCTACGCGGACCAGCATTTCTCGACCGAAGAAAGGAAGGATAATTTATTCGCCAAACGGCGGCGGCGTCCTCACTCACCCACCTACACTCCTACAAACACGTGTGCGTGTGCAAGGAGATTGGCCCGTCCCGTCGAAGCCTCCGCGCGTAATGGCCCATCTAGCTTGGAGTTTGTTTGCGTCCGGCTTTGTCCGGCCGAGTTCGAACTGTTTGGGAGAACTCTGTACGCCAACAACACGTGCAAGCAACCAGCAGCGGCGGTGAATCACCCCTTGCTGGACAGTTTGCTCGGTCGAGGTTCTAGTAGTGAGAGGTTAGAAGTCATCTTTGTGTAGTAGCTCAGAGCTATCTTTGGTAACCGATGGTAACCAGCAGGAACTTTTTCAAAAAGAAAGAAGATGATAACTCAGAGTTAACCTTGGTGTCTGATGGTAGCCTAAAGGATGTTTTTCGGAAAGAATGCAAGTGGTCAAACAGAGATAACATTGGTAACTGTTGGTAACCAAAAGAATGTTTTTCGAAAAAAGTAAGGGATCACTCAGAGTAAACCTTGGTAACTGCAAAAAATGTTATTCGAAAAAAAGCAAATGGTCATTCAAAGATAACGTTGGTAACTTTTGGTAACCAATGGACGTTACTCGAAAAGAAAGCATGTGATTTCTCAGAGTTTACCTTGGTAACTGATGGTTATCAATGAGATGTTTTCCGCAAAGCAAGCAAGTGATCCCTCAGAGTCTTGGCAACTCAGAGTCAACTCAAATGGTACCAACCTTCGCATCCAGAGCCTCGCACTTCTCGGACACATCTTCCAAGTGGCGATGCGGACTTTCGCGATTTCTGCTGCGTGACCAACCTCCCCCCCCCCCCCCCTTGTCCGGACAAACGGAGAGATTGGTCCCGGAGGCAGCAATGACGGCAGGGTTCTTTCCAATCTACCGCGCTGCAGGATCTCCACCTCTTCGTCGTCGTCGTCGTCCGAGGGTGAAATATAAGAAGCAGCAGCGTTTTCAGTTAGGGTGAAAGCCGGTTGGTAACCCACTCCACAGCACAGAGTATCGCGGGCGCGCGGGAATTTTCATCACGCCACCCACCCACTGCTCCCACCACACGTGGCACACGTACCCGTCCGTGCACACATACAGCCCAGCCAGCAGTGCCACTTTTAGGATTTGGGAAGGAAAAGAACTTGGCTGAAGTCGTACGGGACGGTATGTACGGCAAACGGTCAACGCTAGACGACGTCGTACATACGTGGTAGTCCTGGGACGGTCAGTTTTCATTTTCCCTCCGAAAGCCCTGGGAGGGATGCCTGAGGGAGGAAGAGGATGAAGCTGCTTGAGGAGGGTGGGTGGCACATGTATGTTTTCTCCTTGCAGCAGTCCTTCGTTATCGCACGGCTGGTGGTCCGCGCCAGGCGCTGGTCGTCGTCTTGGAGTTTCATCCGGTGGCGGCGGCGGGGGTAACAGGCGAACTTTTCTTCTTCTGCTGCTGGATATTTCTTCCTCTTTGTTCGCGGAAAATGACGGTAGAAACGCGCGCGATGGTGGGGCGTCTTGACGCGCAAGCACATACACGCGAGATAAAGGGATGCTGCGGGTGCTGTTCTAGAGATGGTCAGCAGAATCTTGCAAGTTTGTGGGAGAGTTTGTTAGCAAATGTCCTTTGAAGATTTCAATAACATGTGAGAGCAGTCGGAAAAAAAGTTTGGCAATTTTCCCTCTAAGCTTTTCATTTTATAAAAAATTATGGCAGCTCTTAATTATTGATCCAAAGTTGATTTAAATTCAAGTTGAATTCGATTTTTTGTACAGGTTTTTTCTCGTTTATAAATTTTTGTGTTTGCCAAAGTTTGCCCAGAAATGTTTGTAAATGTTGGTTTTAATAATGTTTCTTTTTATAACTTGTCTTCAATATTTTATGAGGAATGGGACTCTATGATTTCAACAGCTATCGTTAAAAATGTACCCTTCTTATACCATCAAATCTTATAAAAAAACACAAAAACACAAAAATACAAAAATACAAAAATACAAAAATACAAAAATACAAAAATACAAAAATACAAAAATACAAAAATACAAAAATACAAAAATACAAAAATACAAAAATACAAAAATACAAAAATACAAAATACAAAAATACAAAAATACAAAAATACAAAAATACAAAAATACAAAAATACAAAAATACAAAATACAAATATACAAAAATACAAAAATACAAAAATACAAAAATACAAAAATACAAAAATACAAAAATACAAAAATACAAAAATACAAAAATACAAAAATACAAAAATACAAAAATACAAAAATACAAAAATACAAAAATACAAAAATACAAAAATACAAAAATACAAAAATACAAAAATACAATGGTTTTGGTTTTGGTTTTGGTTTTGGTTTTGGTTTTGGTTTTGGTTTTGGTTTTGGTTTTGGTTTTGGTTTTGGTTTTGGTTTTGGTTTTGGTTTTGGTTTTGGTTTTGGTTTTGGTTTTGGTTTTGGTTTTGGTTTTGGTTTTGGTTTTGGTTTTGCCTTCCTCACTGAGGTAAGGCTATAATCCTGCTCTAAAAATGAACTTTTTATTAAAAGCTCGAAGACCCACCTTCATGTATACAAATCGACTAAGAATCGAAAACTGAACAAATGTCTGTGTGTGTGTGTGTATGTGTGTGTGTGTGTATGTGTGTGTGTGTGTGTATGTATGTATGTGTTCAAAAATCTTGCCAAGTTTTCTCAGCACTGGCTGAACCGATTTTGATCGAACCAGTTGCAATCGACTTGGTTTAGGGTCCCATACATCGCTATTGAATTGTTTGAAGTTTCGATAAGTAGTTCAAAAGTTATGTATAAAAATGTGTTTTCACATATATCCGGATCTCAATTATATGCATGTAAACGATGTCCGGATCCATCATCCAACCCATCGTTGGTTAGGCAATCAAAAGACCTTTCCAACGAGTCCACATAATTGAAGATCTGGCAACCCTGTCTCGAGTTATGACCACTTAAGTGATATTTATGTACTTTTTTGAAGCCGGATCTCACTTAACTGCATGTAAATGATGTCCGGATCCATCATCCGACCCATCATTGGTTAGGTAATCAAGAGACCTTTCCAACGAGTCCACAACGTTGAAGATCTGGCAACCCTGCCTCGAGTTATGACCACTTAAGTGATATTTATGTACTTTTTTGAAGCCGGATCTCACTTAAATGTATGTAAACGATGTCAGGAACCATCATCCGACCCCTCGTTGGATAGGTAATCTAGAGACCTTTCCAACGAGTCCAAAACATCGAGGATCTGGCAACCCTGTCTCGAGTTATAACCACTTAAGTGATATTTATGTACTTTTTTGAAGCCGGATCTCACTTAAATGTATGTAAACGATGTCCGGATCCATCATCCGACCCATCGTTGGTTAAGTAATCAAGAGACCTTTCCTACAAGTCCACAACATCGAAGATCTGGCAACCCTGTCTCGAGTTATGACCACTTAAGTGATATTTATGTACTTTTTTGAAGCCGGATCTCACTTAAATGCATGTAAACGATGTCCGGATCCATCATCCGACCCATCGTTGGTTAGGTAATCTAGAGACCTTTCCAACGAGTCCACATAATTGAAGATCTGGCAACCCTGTCTCGAGTTATGACAACTTAAGTTATATCTGTGTACTTATTTTTCTGGGCCTAAAAAAAATAGCTGAAATATGTGTCCAAACCACTCATATTACCCATTGTTGGTAAAAAGTGAGGAAGGCATCAACCACATAGGTGGATTAAGTTAGTTTTGGTTTTGGTTTTGGTTTTGGTTTTGGTTTTGGTTTTGGTTTTGGTTTTGGTTTTGGTTTTGGTTTTGGTTTTGGTTTTGGTTTTGGTTTTGGTTTAACATAGACGGGTTAGTTTTTAACGAGAAACATTTAATAAAAAAACACACATCAACGAATATTTCTGGGCAAACTATGGCAAAAATGGAGAACTTGGACAAGAAAAAAAAAACCTGTACAAAAACCAAATTAAAAAAGCGTTTTGAAAAATTTGTTTGTATGAACTTGAGGAAATTTAAGTTAATCATTCTTAAAAATCTAAAAACTTTTTATTGTATGTTAATAGATTTCCAACACTTTCGAACTATAATTCGATTCAGAATAAAGTTGTACAATTTCAAATAAAAAATTGATGAAGTAGATTTCATGAGTTTTTTTTTTTTTTTTTTTTTTTAGAATGAGCTATTGTCTTTCGTATGTACCCTAGTAACATTTTCAAACTTACAGGTGTTATCATGGTTCTGACAACTTTCATACGGCCTAAAAAGGCTTTAATGGCCTACTTAAAACCTAAAATGTTACTAGGGTGTATAGGTCAACACTATATAAAGAGTTCCAATGAATCCATGAACATCCCTGCCGAAAGTGTCCCTCCTGCCATCACAAGCGCGGTTCCGCGGATGCTACCTCTCGCGAGACATGCACCACCTCACCCTGCCGAACGGATTTCTCGCCAACGCCATTGCCATTGCCGTAAGGACATTCGCAAGAACTGGGATGCCCACACTGGCACTGCTGGAGTGGCTAGCAAAATTCACCGTCCACGGAACGTGCAGGACACACCACACAGAAGAAGAAAACGCGGCGATTTCCGCCTCTTTGGCGAACTCACGACATTCAGAGGACATCGCGCGCGCGGACTTTATCCACCACCGGGGGGCGGAACATCCTGCAGGTGTAGAAGAAGGGACGAGCTCCTGTCTCGGAGATGCTGCTGCTACGACACACTCTAGCCAAGCTGGACTGTGCACTGGATTGCCCCGTTCCACTCGGGGGTAGATTTGGGGTCGGCCACAGCCACAGCAGAGTGCCTCCCCACATGTTCCTTGAATACGGGGAGAGGTCGGTCGGTCGGTCGGTCGGTCGGTTCGTCGTACATCCGGCTGCACTGGCCGGACTCTGCAGTCGTCGTCGTCCCTCCAAAGAACCTAACCTCAGAAACAGGCCTGCCTCGGAAGCGTTAGGACACTGGCCGTGTGGAGTGCGTCTCGTAGATACTAGAACCTGGATTTGGGTGGTACAGATTCTGCACCGGTTTTCGGTTGAGGATTAGTTACGCGACGTGACGTGTTTGAAACGGATATTGAGTCCAACGGTGGCGTTGTGTTCGTGTGACGCCAGGTAGTCAGAGTTACGACCTGCGGTACAGTTCTGACAGGTTGTCAATCGTTCGTCAGCGAACTCCATCCATCGTTCAGCGTGGTTGACGCGGCGTCGGAAGTCGGAACAGGTCGCGACCTGTTTGTTATCTTCTCTCGAGTGCTAAGCTGAGGGAAAGAAGACAACAAAACAAAAACAACAATAGCTCAGCTCAGCTGGTAAAAGTTGAGCAGTAGGTAAACAGTTTGTGACTTAATTGTGTGAGTGTGAGTGTGGAGTGTGGGGACGTGCAACGGAGAAAGCATCTCTCCCTCTGTCTCTACTGCAAAAATGTGTGACTCATGGTGTTCGTTCAGGGACGTTGCTCTGTAGGTATTATTCGCGCGCGCGTTCGCTCTCTCCGCCGTTGGTGTTTTGCAGTTGTGTTTGTACGTGGGGGTGAGTGAGTGAGTGACAGTGGAATTTGTGTGCAGATGTGCAGCGATTGAGGAGGATGCGATTTTGGTGGTAGTGTAAGTCACTTGTGGCGAGGAGATCCTTTTTTGGTACAGTTCTGGAGCCAGGGTGACGAAGATTAGCGAAAATAAGCCGAAATATTGTGCGTTGTTTGTTTTCAGCACTGAACGTTATTACACTCTCAAAATGTTTGGAGGTTTTGTTTTCTTAACTTAACAAAAGGCAAAAAAATGCAGCTTGTTTTTTTTACTTTCATTTTAATTGTTAAAACATAAGCAGTCAAATCCTCGAGACTCACAGGGATTTGATACTGAGCTAAATGATTTAAAGTCATTCAGAAACATTAGATAAGTTACATTCTTTACAAAGAAAACAATATATGGCCATACTAAAGTGCGATTGTATATGGGTCATCCCAGGTCAACTGAGTACACTTTTGGACTCGACCTTCACCGATTTGTACCAAACTTGGAGGGAACGTTCATCTATTGATAGTTAACAGAAATCCCAAGTTTGGTGCTGATTTTAATACTTAAAACGTTAAAATATAATATTAGTGGGCATTTAAGGGTTAAAATTTTATTTTTATCGATAAAATTTAATAAATTAAAATTCAATTTTGACCAATTGTTTTATTTTATCAACATCGTGTTTCCCAGACAATTTTACATAATAATTAATGTAGACCTTAAACTAAAGTGAACTATAGTGAGACACAGCGATTTTACTGAAAAAAGATTTCGATTTTCAAATTCACTCTCAAACCAATTGGAACTTTCTTTACGAGTTGTTGCATCAAATAACAATCGGTACATGTATTTAAAAAAAAAAAATTCACTATACATGTTGTAAACGATGCTGTTTTTTCATCGGCTTTCTATCCAAATTTTCATTTTCATAAAGCATGCCCTTCAATGTTACCAAACACAAACTGAATAAAAGATCGTTTTAATTTATAGTTTTTTTTATTGAAATTGTAAGTAAAAGTATTTTTTTTAGGATATTCTACACTTTAAATTTACTTTATTCCTATTTCAAAAAATCCCTCATTTCAAATATATCAGGCGCTTGATTATTTAAAAAAAATATTTCCAATGCTAATTTTATTTCTATATTTTCCACCAACATTAACAAATTTGGCTAGTACCTATTTTATTTAAAGTTTTTTTTTGCCACCACAGCTTGGTGAACAAGAGGTGATTCGATGTCGATGTATGACACTTGTTGGAGATTTAGTGTTTCAAATATCGAATGAACTAATTTTTTATGACCGAGCCACGTAGTCCAGTGGTAACGCTTCCGTCTCGTAAGCGGTAGATCGGGGTTCAAATCCCGGCTCGGACCAACACAACTGGTGATCTTTTCCCTTCTGGAATCGATTGCTTAGTAAAGGGAAGGTAGTGTATCGTCACAAACTGGACCTTATCACGACACCTTAGGGAGGCGACCTATGGAATGTTAACATTAACCTTAACATGTTTACATTAAGTTGAGAATGAAACTGCCACTGAATCCGCTTTGTAAATGCCGGCCCCGATACTCTTCAAGGGTGTTCCCCTCAGGAACTGGGAAAGATTTACTATTTACTTTTACTAATTTTTTATGGTAATGTGAGTTGGTAGCATTATTCTCTCAATTTTGGCGTTGAGCCCTCAATAAATTATGAGGGAACGATTCTCTCGACTCGAAATTTTGGGTATAATGATTACAAAAAAAAAACTTTACTAGTGTAAAATTCAACCCCTAAAGTACTGCCTTCAAGGTCATTTAAAACAAAATTCGAATATTTTTACGATCAACTTGTTGCAGGATTGGTTCCGTATCCGTAATCAATTATGACAATTAACAAAATTAAACAAATTTCGGGACCACAGATCAGGAAAAGGCATACAACCTTAGAATTTACTTTTCGTCCATTAATTGTAGAGGTGGGCAAAATAAGAGCGAGCCGCTCATAGAGTCGGTTCACAAAAAAGAGCGAACGAACCATGGCTCACAAAAAAAGAGCCGCGGTTCTTTTTGAAACTTTGGTCTTTTTAAAGATCCGTTCCAAGATGTAATCATTTTTAAACTTTTGTCTATTTTAAAATTTCTAAATATCATTAATTTAATTTCAATCCATCCATTGAGGATTGAAAACGTGATTTAATATTTCAACGCTTATAAATATTGTCAAATTTGTCAGAACTATGTACCGAAGCATAAATTTGAATCATTCAAAATGCTTCACTTGGAAAATTTTTCCCAAAAACTACAAAATAACCATATCCTAACTCCTCTTGTCCGATTTAACTTTGGCATTTATATACTTTTTGATTTGATAAGAATGTAGAAAAGAGTTCCCAGTACATTTTTTCATGATAAAAATTGATTAATTTTAGCAGAAATAAGCACAATTTTGTAAAATTAAAAGCATGTTCTCCAGAACTCTAGATTTAAGTTTAGGTGCTTTTCCCATCCAATTATTAGAACGTTTAGATCTATAATTAAAAACGAATCTTCTCGTTGTTGGCGTTTTTTTTAAAATAATGTCTAATAAATTCTAATAAAAAACATCAAAAATCACAAATTTTTTTAAAAAGAGCGAAAGAAACGTTCAGAAGAGCGGCTCATTTTAAAGAGCGAGCGAAAATGAGCGGCTCCTAAAAACGAGCGGTTTTGCCCACCTTTAATTAATTGGCTTGAAATTTGAATTTATTCATATTTTTTTCATGTTGGCCCTCTCCCTTACCTTCTATTGCAGCCAATTGTTTACAATTAATATTAATTATTTTTTAAATATTTTTTACACCAAACATTTCACAAGAAAAATTGTTTGACAGTTATTTTTCAGTTAGTATTGTAAAAAAGCCGATTTAATAACACCAAAAAGTGAAATATTTTACACAATTTTATTCCGAGCAGCAGAACACTGCCTCCAAATTGCCTGTTCCATTATTGTGGGATGTTATTGTGCCTCCCATAATTGTGGAACACCTGAATTTAACTGATATTTTCACAAAAATGTTATTAGACCATTTATGAAACACAACTAAGATTGAGTTTCGTTGGTTTCAGTGCGTGAAGTCATTATTTTGTAAAAAAATATGTACTCGTGGAGAGAACCAAAGTTTGTTTACATCCGTAAGAAAAAAGTGTTCCAAATTTGTGGATTTCAAGGGTCGACGTTTTTCTTCAATAACTTCATAAAAGTTAAAATTTTCAGTTGTTCGATACAGCATTCGAAAGATCTTAAGAAAAGCTTTCAAATTAAGGTAAAAGTCATTAAGTTCAATTATCGTTTTTTAATGATTTTTTTGAACATTGGCCGATCTGTAAACTATTCCGAATATGAGGGATTACTGTATAAACCAGGCCTGCCCAACGTCCGGCCCGCGGGCCGGATCCGGCCCGTAAAGCCATTTCATCCGGCCCGCGACGGCTTTTCAAAATAGTTTTATGACCGGCCCTTAAGGCTGTACATGAAATATTAAATAAATAAATTGATTGTCTGAATTAAAAAAAAGTAAGTTTGCGATCAAATTTTATCATATTATAACAACATTCTTCATGTTTGAATTTAATTCTTATAATTTCAATATTGATATTTTTAAACTGTTAAATGGTGCAAGAAAACAAAATTATCCATTTCATAAAAATGTGAAATTTATGAAAAAGAACTAGGATTGTTGTCTAAAAATGTACAAAATGACTCTTAATTTAAATTTCTTTCAGTTTTAAGTGTGTTTACTTCACATTGAAGTTTTTTTCTTTTTTATTTTTTTTTAATAAATAATCAAACAAAAACTAATGTATTTTTCCAGAAAACATTTTTTGTGATGAAGTTTTTTTAAAAAAAAAGTTAAAAAGGGCAAATTATTCGTACTGATCGCTGCAAATAGTTTAAAAACATTAAAAAATGTTAAAAACAAAGTCAATAATAGGGGGCAAAAATATATTTTGCCATAAAATTTGAATTTCGAAGAATAACGATTTGAAAATGATTTAATAGCTATATATTTTTTACACTTTTAAATTTGTGTTTAAAATCATTTTTAAGGGTACACAGCAACCAAGGAAGTTGTTGTCTTCTTATTCCATAATTGTTGAACTTACAGATCCAATCCTGAAATAACTTGATTATAAAAATTGACAAATTTTGTTGTAAATATTTTTGGAAAAAGTAGCTTGGGGGATGAATGAAAACTTAAATTGATAGTTCTTGTAGTGTTGAAGATACTAAAATGTCTGTAACAAAAATCTGTGTGCAAAAGCTCTGGTTGATGTGCACCGGTAATTTTTTTTCCAAAATATTTGAATAAAGGTGTACAACAAGGTTTTTTTGTAAAAGATATTCGAATAAAATTTCGTTTGAATAAATTTTATCATGTCTCATTGATTTTTTATATTGTAGTGTTGAGGAAATTACACAAGAAAATGCAATGACCATTGAAATTTAAACGTTCTTTTCAAATTATATCGAGGAATTTGATTGCCATCGCCAAAAACAATAACTATACAATTTTAAACAAACAAAAATTGAAATATGCCAGATAAACACATTTTTGAAAGTTATCTTTGTGTTTTATACTTAAAATCAAGATATACTTTTTTACTTTTTTCAACTTTTATCAAATATTATTTCCGGCCCGCCACTGCTTCAGAAAAATCAAAAACTTAACTAGGATAAAGTCCTCAATCTGCCAAACATACGAGAATTTCCTCTACTCAAGCTTCAAATATTAATTCGAGCTTTGTACAGTTAATCCTTGATTAAGATTAGTAAATGTTTCTGTTTTATTAATGATTTTTTAAACGAAAAATACTTGAAATATATGATCTAAAGCAGGCCTGCCCAACCGTTTGGCTCAATTTTCACATTTTTGATCGTCAAATTACACTGGAGCTCTTCAATTAGAGCAGTTTTATTGCTTTTTTCTACAATGTATTTCTTATGGAGCGAACTGTCAAAAACTGCTCGACTGCGGGTTAACCTGTCTCATTTTGAGGTCATGTCGAGGAATTTCTGGTGCTCTCTTCTTAAACGATAGATTGAACAATGTTTTCTTAGACAAGAAAAAAATAATAAAATACTTTCTCGTTACCCCTCTTCGATTTACTGAAAAAAAGTCACTTTTTTGAACATATTTTTTTTTAAATCGCTTGGAATCAATACAAAAACTGTTCCGATTAGGTGTGTATTATCTTCAAACGATTGTTTTTGTTCATAGAATTAAGATGCACTATCAATATTGGACCAAAATTTAAGTTTTTGGACTCTCCCAGGCGGATTTATGTCGAAAAAATCGAATTTTTCGAAACTTTTTTCAGAAATGCTCATTTAATTTTGGGTAGCCTTTTTTTCCCAGTAAAACCAATACATGCAGCTTGTAGGAAATTTCATGGCATTTTTTTTCCTTCTGTGAAAATGCAATTTCGACACCCCTGAGCCAAGATATTTGAGTTTTAGTGAGAAAAAAGTGCCAATTTAAAAAAAAAAATCAGTTTGTTCGATACAAACGAATTTCAGAATTCAGAAGCAATGCCTACTAATTACACGACGTTGCAAGCATATGTCTTAAAGGTCAGGATATGCTTTCTTATGGTAATTTTGGCCGCTGAATCCGAAACTGAAATCAAATTTTGTGTAAACAGTGATGTTTTGGAGCTACATCCTTTTGGAATATTATTTGCGTGTTTAAATCGCTGCAATTCATACTTTTTCAGTTTTCGTTCCACTTTGATTGATATTTTATTCACAGAACTCTTTACGTTTAATATTTGTTTGCGTTCTGATCATGTTTAGCAATTTCGGAAATCGCATATTTTTATTTGGCGGGGTTAATATGGATTTTGAAAAAGAATACCAGAGAAAATTTTAGGAAAAGTGCCTGCTTTTGGATAAATTTGTTAGGAAAATTGCACACGGTGTGTTTTCTGGGCAATCTTTAGGTGAAAAAATAGTCATCACTACTTTCAAAAGTGTCTTATAGGAAATTTTCTCAGCTTTCCAATGCTTCTAAGAGCGAAATGTTTCATCGGGAAATTTATGAGATATCTCTTTTTTAAGTTTTTCCTTTTAAAATCCTTGATCATTTATTGGAAACTTTTTAATAACAGTTCAGGAAACTGGTCAAATGATGTGTTTCATGTGTATTTTACTGACCAAAATGTACAAAATAAGACAAGAAACAACTTTGTAGAAGGTTGCAAACCGCTAAACATTTTGAAAATTAAGTTTTAACCGAATTTTTGAATATGTGGAATTTATTCAACTAATAAAATAATAAAACCGTGTTGAAATATTATTTTTCAAAGAACAAATAGATTATTACATAATTGTTGTCTACAAATAACACCAGTCTGCTCTGATTCAGCTTGGAATTAGCTGATACAACCGAAATTTCTACAGGTTTGAGATTGATAGGGTATTACAAGATTTTTATGAATAAATATCATATTTCCTTAATCAAACACTAACTAGCTGCATGGATACAAAACATGTTTTATACTCGAAATTATAATGCAAATTACTGTTGCTAGCTTTAGGAGGAATACTTTTCATCAGTATGAAATTATTGTTTCAGTTTTTTTTTGTATTAAATAATCAAGGAATTAGCAATATTTTAGAAGTTTATAAGACTCTTATCTTCCATCTCATCTTTAAAAAATATATATGTCTTAATTTTGGTTCAAATAGTTTGGAAAGAAAGTTTCTGTTAGATTTTTTATGTTAAAATACTGTTTAATTTTTGTTCAAACAAAAATAAATGTTTGTGACGGTGTTTTCACAATTCTAAATTGGAAGTCTCGAGTTTTATTGCTACTTTTAAGTGCATTTTCTACAGATAACATTTTATAAAATTTTATCTTTATTTTATACTCATGAAAATATTACTTTTGAAGCTTGCTACAGTAATATGTAGTACATTTTCGATTTCAAATCATATTTGTATTTTTGTTCCTGGTTAATGTTTGCTTAAGAAAATATCAAATTTATTCATTAAAATTCAATAATACCATTAACAATCCCAAACCTGCCAAAGTTTCGGTTGAACAAGCTAAATCAGAGTAGACACGTGATATGTGTACACAAAAATATGTAGTTATCAATAATTCTTGTAAAAAAATACATTTTTACACTGTTTTATGATTTTAATTTTTGAATAAATTCCATATATTCAAAAAATTAGACAAAACATAATTTTCAAAATGTTTAGCGGTTTGCAACCTTCTACAAAGTTGTTTCTTGTCTTACTCATCAAAATGTGCAAACATTTTGATTAGTAAATGACTCATGAAACACATCATTTGATAAGTTTTCTGAACTGTTAGTATAAAGTTTCCAACAATAATAAAGGAATTTAAAACCAAAAAACATAAAATAGAGATATCTCAGAAATTTCCCGATGAAACATTTCGCTTTTAGAAGCATCGGAAAGCTGAGAAAATTTCCTATAAGACACATTTGAAAGTGGCGATGACTATTTTTTCCTGATAAGGTTGTTATAGAAAACACGCCGTGTGCATTAAAATTAGTTCTAGAAGACATTTCTGAACATTTTTCATAAAAATATATGAAATATATATAAAAATATGTAACAACCATCAAAAAAATGCTTCAGAATTTTAAGTTTTCCCTGTTTATTAACCAATCTTTAATTCTAGTAAGGGACCATTCATAATCCACGTGGACACTTTGGGAGGGACGAGGCGGGTGGGGGTTCAGCGATTGTCCACGCTCCATATCAAAATGATTTGTTTTGTAATTGGGGAAATTGGGTGAGGAGGGGGGTCTGAGATTTTAAAAAAGTGTTTACGTGATTTATGGATAGTCCCTAAGCTTAGGATTTCCAAAAAGTGTCCACGTGGTTTGTGGATGGTCCCAAAACAAAAAATGTAATTCATAGCTCGTTTTCATAGCGACATTTCCAGATAAATCACACCGAGTTCTTGTTGTTGTTGCATTTGTTGTGGTCGGTTGCTAGTTTGTCCCTTTGGAGAGGTAAAGAAGCGAAGGTCGCCAGCAAAACAAACGATTTACGCTACCAGCAAGCACATCACCATCGTCTTTGCCTGCGCTTCTTGTCGCTATTTGTCCCTCTGTTCTACTCCATCGCGCCGTGTTATTTTAACGAATTTGTGTGTGTGTGTTTTTTTGGGTTGGTGCACCTTTCTCTTCTTATCAATATTGGTGTTCAATAGTTTCGAAGAAGTTTTTGCAGGCGAATTTTTTTGAAGCAATTTACAAATTTATTGTGAAGTCAATTTTAATTACTCTAAGTAACAACCACGCTTCGCACTTGTTGCTACCAACCAATTTACCTAGCTATTTCCCGTTAAAACATGCCCTCTACCTGATTCCCCAAACCACACTAGCCCACATTTCCAATCAAGCAAATTTTTCCCCCAAAAAACTCCTCCGCCCTACGCTCCGCGACGACCACCAACACATCGCGCCAGCCTTCCACTCCCCGCTCCCCCGTCCCAATCCCGCACTTGGTCAAGCAAAAAGCAAAAAAAAAAAACACACAACTCAAAATCGCAGGCGGACAACCCCGACGGAACGAAGAAGCCCGCGCGCGCGAATCGTCCACGAAGAAGTCGGTTGTCGTCGCAGCAGGCGGGGTGGTGTGAGTGTTTTGGTGTGTGTCCACCGGAGGTAGAGTGGTGGGACGGTGCGTGCGTGTGTCTGCCTGCCGGTTGTTTACACGTGTGTATGTGTGAAGTCGACTCGGGCACGTCCCGAAGACACGAAGCTCTGGCGAGAGCGAGGGTTCGCTCTCGCGCGCGCTCGTTTATGTGTTTGCGAGAGAGAGAGAGAGAGTAAGGTAGTGTTGGTGCTTCCGCGGAGTACCGCGCGCGCGGAGAGTGCCCGAAAGGACTCTCGCGGCGTCGCCTACTGTTCGGGTGCTCGGCTGTTCAGAGCGAAAGGAGCACGCGGTGCCTTCGGTCGTGAGTCGCGCCAGCTAAAACGCATTTTTTTTTCTTCTGTTCATTCGTTTGGTCTCGCTGTTCGTGCGTGCGAGTGAGTGAGTGTGTTTGTACGTGTCCAGCGCGGCGGCAGCAGCGGCTTAATTTAAATTTCCAACCTTAGTTGTGTTCGAGAAACGTGACGCGAAGGATGCTCTCCGAGGACCAGCGAGAAAGCAAGCAAGAATCGGTTGGTCAGTGGCAAGTGTTGTGAGCCAAGTCGGAAAGATTAGCGAGTTGTTAGGCGGCGAACAAAAGAACGACGTCAAAACCGCTAACGCTCAAACAATAGGCCGACTCGGCTTAGATCGGGCGCGCGCGCGTTTGTCGTGAACATCCAAGTAGCCGGTGCGATCTTCGCGATCTATTGTTCTCTCGGATTAGCCGCTGATCGCGTTCGTGCTCGCCACTTGGCGAAAAGTGACAGGTGTGAGGGCACGGAAAAAAAATCAAGGGGTTACAAACTCCGAGAAAGTGACACAAAAAATAATTTAAAAGTCTCCAAAGGATTATCCCCTCGGTCAGAGTCTGCAGTGTCGGTGCCAAACAAACAAGATATCGCGCTCCTTAAGGGCCATCGGCCGCGGAGGACGTGAGGTTTCGGCGGAAATTTCGCCGCAAGGACGCAAAGAAGAAGGAAAAATTAGTGGTTGGAAACTCTGGCGCACTGAAAAAAAAAAATTAACACAAGATTTTTGCACGAATCCTCGTGGCGCGAACCGGTCACAGGTTCTCCACCAAAAAGTGTGTGTTTTTTTCTGCTGTATGTGTCCCCCCCTCAAAAGTGTGTGTTAAGTAAATTGGTGCTCCCTACACGTGCTACCCTGTAGAAAAACATAAAAAAAAACCAGCAAATTTTTGACCAGCTCAAGGCGCCTAGGCCGCCCCGCAAGTCCAACCGGCACGACGGCCGCAGCAGTGGCACCCCCGGCCGCAATCCTGCAGCACCAGCCCGCGACGACGACGTCCGCCACGTCGCCACTTGTCCCGCATCACCCCCACTCCCACAACATCCTGCAGCCCCACCACCACCACCATCAGCAGCCACCGCCGCCGCCGCCCCCGCGTGCCGCTGCAGCAGGCTGGGATTGTAATTTATGTAAGTGAAAGAAATGTTTTTCTTTTTTTTTTCGTTATCCTTGTGCGAAGTGTTTTTTTTTTCTTGGAGGATGAGGAAAGGGACGGGGAAGTGTTTTTGTTGTTGCGTTAGTTTGAGCGCCTAAGTTTTAGGCAGAACTTGGTGGCTCTTTGGGGAGTGACACTGAGTTAAAAGTGCGTTGCGTGGAGTGTGACTTCTTCAAATTTCTTGAAACTTTACGGGCTTAATTGTTCGCAAAATTTCGGCAAATTTAGGCCTTTTACCGATTGAATTCAAGTTCGTGTTAAGTTCCACATATTGATGTGTTTAAACAAACGGAATTCACCGGAAAAACCAACATGCGTCAAACCACAAACAGTTGCAATTCCTGCAACACTGTGAGAAATCATAATCTTATTTTCAAGTGTTTGTGTACACAGAAATAAATGATGGTAATATTTACCAGGAAGTGGCGGCTAGGTTTATTCAAAACACAACGCTGAAGCATTTTTTTTATCAGTGAAGTAATCTCACATATTCAACCAGGTTTGCAAGTTTTGAAACGAAAAAATACTTTTCGATTCAGGTGTCAAGTGCAGTTCTATTATTTTTGGGGATGAAAAGTTTACCGGTTCCAATAATTTTTACAGTGTTGATCCCTTTCGATATTATTTTTAAACTATACAAAAAAAAGTTTTATACGTTCTATTACGAGACAGTGGAAACAAATATAAAATTAAAAATGACCATATTTCTATCTAAAAATTTTAAAATCTGCGTAGAAAAAATAACAAAGACAAAAATTTTAACATTTGCAGCGTTATAAAAACATAATATTTTCTTTGTTTTTGTCAAAGATTTTGTCAGTTGTGATTAATTTTCTCCGTTAAATTTTGGAAAAGCTAAATATTTGATATTGAGATATTATTAACTAGAAGAGTATTTTTTTCTTCTAAAAAAATCAATAAAATCACATTTCTATCAACTTACTGCCTAGAATAATCAAACAATCAGACCCAAAAGTTTGTTTTCCTAAAAGATTACATCTGTTAGAAATGTGGTTTCAAAAGCTTAGTTTTACTTTCACCCAAATTGTCAATCTTCAAATAAATTTGGAAGATTTTCCAACTGTTTCCCACCCAGAATATTCTCCGTAAATACGGTCCATGAAAATTTTGAAAATCAGATTTTTTTTATATTTTTGAGTACAGCATTGCAAAAAGGTACGAATGCTTGTTTATCCGCGTTCAAATGCAAAATTATTAACATTTGCATGCCTGCACGGAGGAAAAAGAGTTCCCAAAATCGTGACAAGCGTTCATGACAATCGGAACCATGAACAATGTGTTCGATTTTGACACTCATTTTTCTCCGTGTAGTTTTCAAAATTGAAAGCAAAAACATCCTAAAATGCTCTAGACGTTTTTAATAGTTGTGCCTGCTGTCAAATGTTTGTCAATTCGTGCACCTTATGTTGGCATATCAGCACTTTTCCGAATGACTTACTTGAAAAAACAATTTTTTTTCGAAATCGAAGTATAATCATCAAACATTTATGTTTTTGCAACAAAAAAAGTAGTTTTCTGTAGCACTATTTAATTTCTTTGTCTTCACCAGATTTTGTCTTCAAAAGTTCAATTGCATAGCATTTCTCATTTCAAGAATACATCAATTGCCTCAATTTTCTCTAGAGGATTTGTGAGGCAACATTTGTTACAGGAATTGCGATAATTTTTCACCTTTACATTTGTAGTGGAAGAAGCTTTTCTCGTCACTAATATTTTAATTTTATTTTTTTTTTCTGACGCTATTTTCCAGCAATTAAAAAAATATTGGTTTTATTTCTCAATTGATGATTAAATTAAATTTTAAATTGGATTTTTTAAGCAGTATTTTCTTTGTTGTGAATGCATTTATTTTTAATTGAATCCTTATCAAGTTGAGGAAAATATCAAGAATCTATACAGTTGTTTAAGGTGAAGCCGTCTGTAATATCCAACAAAAAGTGACCATCACTCTAAACCGCTCTGCGTTTTTGTCAATTTTACGAAACTCTTCATCAAAATGAATCAGCATATGGCTGTTGTGGCCTTCTTGAAGCCAGTTAAGGGATTTTTGTGCTGCATGAAATCTGTATCAAAATTAATATATTTTTGTGAAGCAATCATTGATCTCCTGGTTGTCAATTGGGTCCTAAAATGAAGCTTAGATTGCTGATATTATTGTTTATAGCGATAAAGCTTATTTTTCTGAGTACAATGACCCTTTGTACGATCACAAAGAGTTTAAAATGGATTTTTAAATCAACTTGGAAGAATTAACCTTGCGGTCCTTCTTGACAGAAAAGTTCCTACTTGACAGCTCGTTCCAAGGGGACCATAGTTGATCCATCGAAAAAATGTTGTCTTGTCAATATTGTTTTTTTGCATTAAAATGAAAAAAGTGGTCAGAAATGGTTTTTGATCGTGTTTTTACCGTTGTACATAAAAAATTACATAGGGCTTTAGTACACAATTCTTGATAAATGATGATTTTCATAACTTTACAAGGAATAGGATTTTTTTTTAAGAAAAAGTATATTCTAAACAACGTGCAGACGGAACGCAAAATTTGGTCAATTATAGAAGTCGTCACCTTAAAATGTGAAGATGGTTTTCCCACAAAATGCACAAAATATCTTGAATTTTGTCAAAACAAAAAAGACACTTCAATCTGAAAGAATGTTTCTTGAAAATAATATATCTTAACAAGCATTTCATGACGAACTTTAATATGATTCTATTCTTATAAGGGACTTCGAATAACCATATGCTTGGTTCTATATCATTAAATTTAGAAACCTTTCTTAAAAATTGCTTTGAAGATAAATATCGTGTTTCGTACTTTTTTCATATCTGAGCGAAATGAAACAAATAGGAAAACAAAAATCGTAATTCGGTTATCCAAAGTTTTTGATTATTCATAGTGAAATTTTAGCCGGAACTTCAGAGAACCTTTTATTGGATTCTTTGGCTCCTAAATTTAAGGATATAAAATGTTAACCCTCAAAATATTCCGAGTATTCGCTCGGTGTTCAAGAACTTGATAAGTCACAGATCTCTATGGATTTTTTTTTTGAAAACCTTACCAACTTATGCAGTTTATAATCCAAATTTGTCCTCAACGCTCACAGCCATCGGCACTCCGAGGTCCCACTTTATCCCCGGTTGTAAACCGATGCACAGAACCAATTCTGCAATTCCTGGAAGTACACGAACCTTCCGATTCCTACTTTCCCAAACCTCCCCCGTACTGCCGAGCTCATGACGCATCCCTCGAACCCCCATGTTTACGACCCTGCCAGGGCTTCTTTTTCCATCGCCCACCATAAATCTTCCCCCGTAGCAAACGCGCATCCCCCGAAGGTCACCGGACTTTTTCCTTCTCCGCGGTAGGACATTTTGTGCACTTTGCCAAACAAGCCCAAAAAAAAAAGAAATGGCTGCCAATCCGGGCCCGATCCACATGCGTTTTCGTTTAAACAAATTCTCGGGACCGTTGAACTCCTCCACCTCCTCTACCTGGTCCCCACGCGAAGGGTAATCCCTTTCGTCGCCCGCAGGATTAAGTACCTGGACTTTGCAGGATCACCCCCGTCGTCGTCGTCTTCTTCATCTCGGTTTTTTCTACGCGCTACAAAATGGCAAAATCCTGTGTCGAGAATGTGTGTGTGTGCGTTGACCCTCTGCAAGGGCTGACAAGACTAGAGGACATATGCCCGATTCGTGAGAGGAGGTAGCGACGTCCGGACGGATTTGGACAAAAACAAAAGACGCAGTGCCGATATTGAGCCCCTCGTCGTCGTCCTGCAGCCAGGTATGGCGAAAAAAGCGTTACAAGCTGGGAACGCACAGCGTTTTTGCACTTTTCTGTCGTGGAGGACTGTACCGATTCGGTGGTTCGAGGCGCTACCTGTACTTTTCGATTTTTCTGCAAAATTTGAATGATGTTGGATTATTTTTTCCGGTAATTCACTCTTTAACCTTCCCTTGGTATTAAAAAAAAATCACACATAAGGTATTGGGGTCCTTTTCGACCCCAAACTTTAAAAAAGCGTCAAAAATCCAGTTTTTGACCGATTCCGGTTCTTTTGGTCACAAATGAGAGCTTAGAACGTCCCATTTCCGAAACCGACCTGGAAAACCGGATTTGGTCACTGTGGCCACCGGGAATCGGCTACAACCGAAAAAGGACCTTTTTGAGACCCCAACTTTGACGACCTGTATCTCCGGCAAATTTCAACCAATCAGGATGCTCCGGGTTGCATTCGATAGGTATTTACCTGTACTTTGACCACAAATATTAATATCAGGGCCAGGTGACCTACCGGTTCCGGAAACCCGGAACATCCGAAAAGTTCATGTTTTACTGTTTTTCACATATATGTGATACCAATACTCTCATGATAGTTGAAATTGATCCATAAAACTTATTAAAAACACAATACACGTTTGCAAGAACCACTCTGGAGTGTTAGTGGCCACTTCCGGGTAACCTGGAACCGGCTCCCGGGTATCCGATAAACGGCCAACTTGACTTTTTTGGTGAAAACCCATCATGTTGCACAACAAACTCCATGAAATTGAAAGATATGTCCATTTTTGGCAATGCCGTTGTTCACTAAGCCATCCTGGCCAATCTGGAACCGGTTACCGCTGGCCCCTTGGGGACATTTCCAGAATATGAGAGAAACCCTATCATCCGACATATCAAACTTCATGGAATTGAAAGATATATCAATCTAAAGTCATGCCATTATTCGCTGACCCATTCTGGCCAATCTGGAGCCGGTTACCGGTGGCCCCTTGGGGACATTTCCAGAATATGAGAGAAACCCTATCATCCGACATATCAAACTTCATGGAATTCAAAGATATGTCAATCTACGGTCATGCCATTGTTCGCTGACCCATTCTGGCCAATCTGGAGCCGGTTACCGGTGGCCATTGGGGACATTTCCGGAATATGAGAGAAACCCTATCATCCGACATATCAAATTTCATGAAATTGAAAGATATGTCAATCTACGGTCATGCCATTGTTCGCAGACCCATTCTGGCCAATCTGGAGCCGGTTACCGGTGGCCCCTTGGGGACATTTCCAGAATATGAGAGAAACCCTATCATCCGACATATCAAACTTCATGGAATTGAAAGATATGTCAATCTACGGTCATGCCATTGTTCGCTGACCCATTCTGGCCAATCTGGAGCCGGTTACCGGTGGCCCCTTGGGGACATTTCCGGAATATGAGAGAAACCCTATCATCCGACATATCAAATTTCATGAAATTGAAAGATATGTCAATCTACGGTCATGCCATTGTTCGCAGACCTATTCTGGCCAATCTGGAGCCGGTTACCGGTGGCCCCTTGGGGACATTTCCGGAATATGAGAGAAACCCTATCATCCGACATACCAAACTTCATAAAATTGAAAGATATGTCAATCTACGGTCATGTCATTGTTCGCTGACCCATTTTGGCCAATCTGGAACCGGGTACCGGTGGGCCCTTGTGGACACTTCTGGAATATGAGAAAAATCCTATCATCCGACATATCAAACTCCATGAAATTGAAAGATATGTCAATCTACGGTCATGCCGTTGCTCGCTGATCTATTCTGGCCAATCTGGAACCGGTTACTGGTGGCCCCTTGGAGACACTTCCGGAATATGAGAGAAACCCTATCATCCGACATATCAAACATTATGAAATTGAAAGTTATGTCAAGTTACGATCATGCCGTTGTTCGCTGACCCATTCTGGCCATCATGGAACCGGTTACCGGTGGCCCCTCAGGGACACTCTCGGAATATGAGAGAAACCCCATCATCCGACATATCAAACTTCATGAAATGGAAAAATGTGTCAATCTTGATAAGTCGGATGATAGGATTTCTCTTATATTCCGGAAGTGTCCCCAAGGGGCCACCGGTAACCGGCTCCAGATTGGCCAGAATGGGTCTGCGAACAATGGCATGACCGTAGATTGACATATCTTTCAATTTCATGAAGTTTGATATGTCGGATGATAGGGTTTCTCTCATATTCCAGAAGTGTCTCCAAGGGGCCACCGGTAACCGGCTCCAGATTGGCCATAATGGGTCAGCGAACAACGGCATGACCGTAACTTGACATATCTTTCAATTTCATGAAGTTTGATATGTCGGATGATAGGATTTTTCTCATATTCCAGAAGTGTCCACAAGGGGCCACCGGTACCCGGTTCCAGATTGGCCAAAATGGGTCAGCGAACAATGACATGACCGTAGATTGACATATCTTTCAATTCCATGAAGTTTGATATGTCGGATGATAGGGTTTCTCTCATATTCTGGAAATGTCCCCAAGGGGCCACCGGTAACCGGCTCCAGATTGGCCAGAATGGGTCTGCGAACAATGGCATGACCGTAGATTGACATATTTTTCATTTTCATGAAGTTTGATATGTCGGATGATAGGGTTTCTCTCATATTCCAGAAGTGTCTCCAATGGGCCACCGGCAACCGGTTCCAAATTGGCCAGAATGGATCAGCGAGCAACGGCATAACCGTAGAATGGCATATCTTTCAATTTCATGAAGTTTGATATGTCGAATGATAGGGTTTCTCTCATATTCCGGAAATGTCCCCAAGGGGCCACCGGTAACCGGCTCCAGATTGGCCAGAATGGCTCAGCGAACAATGGCATGACCGTAGATTTACATATCTTTGAATTCCATGAAGTTTGATATGTCGGATGATAGGGTTTCTCTCATATTCCGGAAATGTCCCCAAGGGGCCACCGGTAACCGGCTCCAGATTGGTCAGAATGGGTCAGCGAACAATGGCATGACCGTAGATTGACATATCTTTCAATTCCATGAAGTTTGATATGTCGGATGATAGGGTTTCTCTCATATTCCGGAAGTGTCCCCAAGGGGCCACCGGTAACCGGTTCCAGATTGGCCAGGATGGCTCAGTGAGCAACAGCATTACCAAAGATGGACATACCTTTCAATTTCATGGAGTTTGATGTGCAACATGATAGGTTTTCACCAAAAAAGTCAAGTTGGCCGTTCATCGGGTACCCGGGAACCGGTTCCAGGTTACCCGGAAGTGGCCACTAACACTCCAGAGTGGTTCTGGCAATCGTGTATTGTGTTTTAAGTAAGTTTTATGGATCAATTTCAACTATCATGAGAGTATTGGTATCACATATATGTGAAAAACAGTAAAACATGAACTTTTCGGATGTTCCGGATTTCCGGAACCGGTAGGTCACCTGGCCCAGATATTAATATTTGTGGTCAAAGTACAGGTAAATACCTATCGAATGCAACCCGGAGCATCCTGATTGGTTGAAATTTGCCGGAGATACAGGTCGTCAAAGTTGGGGTCTCAAAAAGGTCCTTTTTCGGTTGTAGCCGATTCCCGGTGGCCACAGTGACCAAATCCGGTTTTCCAGGTCGGTTTCGGAAAGGGGACGTTCTAAGCTCTCATTTGTGACCAAAAGAACCGGAATCGGTCAAAAACTGGATTTTTGACGCTTTTTTAAAGTTTGGGGTCGAAAAGGACCCCAATACCTTTAAAGTAACTTTTTTTATGGACGCTCCCCTAGGGTTCGTCCAAGGTTTGTTTGTTTTGTGAAATGTGTATATATACTATAAATTTAATGTCAGAAAATTTCAAGGCTTTTGCATGTATATAGCAAAAGTTATGGCAAATTTAATTTTCAAAAAGGCCGAAAAGGACCCCAATACCGTAGGAAGGTTAAAACTCCTGATGGTTGACTTGGTAGTGAAATTCACACTGAACAGCAATCTATATCTACTGCAACAGCCAGAGTCATACTGAAGTTCGTCATGATGTGCATTCCTTGCATCAGACGAGTTGTTTAAAATTCATAGCGAATACCAGTATTGGATCCTCCATGAGTAACTAAATGCCCTCAGATATCGTCGCCGTCATGCTAACTTGTCGCACGTGCATTTTGGGCCAAATTGAGTTAAGAACGCCGTTTTGTGCAGCTCAAAATGCCCCATCTTTTGACCTTCAGCGATCCCCAAAATTCGACTTCAATCCTGAGATCGGAATCCACAAAAAACTCCGTGCATTTTTGTCACTTTCCATATGAAAGTAGTTTCAATCTTGTCCCACCCTGAAAATTGATGTAAATGCGACAACTGGCCAAAGGGATTTCAGGTCAGAACGCGTTTGACGCACGCTCAAGTTAGACTACCGTAAACGTTTGTAATTATAACTCGGGACTCCAGCAACCATCTTCCGCCAAACTTCAACGTGTTTGTTATTGTTTACATTGCTTTCGTTTTTGTTTATTCAAGGTTAGAGCGTCCAATTTCCCGTCCCGAGAAAAAAATCCCGGGAATTCCCGGGATTTTTCGGAAAAAAATATTTCCCGTTTCCCGGAAAATTTGTAAATTTCCCGGGAATTCCCGAAATACAAGCGGAAGTATACATTTTCCTACCTTTTTGGCATCAATTTTTTGAAATGATACAAAAAATAATTATGAGAGAATTTAATTCATTTCAACCTTCATATTCATATTGAACTAATAAGCTTTTCTGTAAATTTTATGTCTAAGTTTAATTCAGATAATTTTTATTTGTTTAGGCCGATACAAATATTTAAAAAAGTTTTTGTCCCTTGGCCCTGGCCGTGGTCAAGGGGGGGGGGGGCAAAAAAATAAAAAAATATAAAAATTTAAATAACAAGCCATAGTCTTCACATTCAAATGAAAAAAGTGTTTTAAAATGCATTTTACACTAGTACAGTTGTTTTGCAATCATTAGTTTTCAAAAAATCAAAGATCTGACAAAAACAAAAATTGTATCGAAAAAAAAGATTTTGCATCGAAAATTTTCAAAAAATCTTAGGATTTTTTAATAAACCCAAACATGCTAAAAATGATTTTAAACGCAGGAGAATGTATTTTAACCCTCTACAACCCAACCCCGCCTCTAGACGGGCTTCGATTTAAAAAATCGCCAAAAATCCATTTTCAACCAATTTTCGATCTTCAAAAAGCATTGGAAAGAAGAACTTTTAAAATTTTGGAAAATTTTTAGGGTTGGAAGTTTGACTTGTTTTATGTGACTTTGCCAATGTTTTTAAAAATGTGATTTTTTAGGGATCAACTTTGGCTGTGTTTTTTACTAACATTTCCTATATTTTTAGTAAAAAGAAGTATGCAGTAATTTTTCTAGTGCCCTAGACTATGCCTTTACGCATTTATTTACAATTTAAATGAAAATGGTTCCATTTTATAGCAAAAAATTGAAAAAGTTACTGTAAAACCATGGAAAAATTAGATAGGCAAAATGTAATGATGGGAGGTGGTAGAGAAGGCCAAATACTACCTAAAACAAACATAAACTAAACAAGATAAATGCAAATTAAAATACTAAAAATGAAACAAGAAAAACATAAAACAAGAGAAGTAAAGTTTTTCGTAGAACAAAAGTTTCTCAAAATGACCTCCTGAACAAAAAGATTATAAAAATCTTCGAAAAAAAAATTTGGGCAGTAGAGGGTTAATTTGATTTCAGCTGGTTGCACTTGAATTTTCATTGAAATTTTGAAGTTTATTGCAAAAATATTTTTTTTGCCCCCTGATTTTTTGGGCCAATTTTGAAGGGGGTGACAAAAACTTTTATAAATATTTGTACCAGCCTTATTATTAAGAAATATTGTTTGTTTATATGTTTGGTAACAAAAATTACGCTATAATGGATTGAATATAAACTATTTTATTTTCGACAACCTATTTTAACGATTTTTTTTTGTTATATCATTCATATCATATATATTCACCTCTTCCGGCCAGTATTAAAATTTAGATTTGTTTGACATTTTTGTTTATTGGTTGAAAATTGAATTGATTTAATTAAATTATTCAAAAAGAGTTGTTCGATAAGAATTTGTTTAAAAGTATTCGAGAAATTACTGTTTGTTATAAATTTATAAAGCAAGTGAGCTACCAAGGGCATTCGAGGGTTAAATATAAATAAAATATCGTTTAATTTCAACCACTTTTACACTATGAAAATTATTTTAATCTCATTATACCATAACTGAAACCATGAAAAATGATTAAAAACAATTTCGTATCATATGAAATTTACCCAAAGAATGCAACCACATTTAAAAAAAAAATGCTCCAAATATTTTAAAATTTTGAATTGTGATTTCATGAAATAGTGTATCAAGTTGAAAAGCGCTAGAAATTACATTTTAAAGGCAAATTCAATCATAATCTATTTTTCACAAGTTGATCATACTTGTTCTGGAATAAGTTATTTGCCATAAAAAAAAAACAAAATTTTTGAATGATTTTTAACTTTGAACTTTATGGTCACTGAGGCAAATTTAAAAACAATTTTATTGTTGTGGAGCATAGATTTTCACTGTTCAAACACTATGAATAAAAAAATTCTACTCAACAAAAAATACTAAAAATATATTTTTTTATTTGGTACGATTTGAGAGACAGCATGAAAATTCAGAAAATCTATATACTTTCTCAAAGTTGCATGATTTTTGTACAAGCAGTCAAGCCATTGAATGATCCTCAGACTCATTTTGACCATTGAAGTTGACGTTCTATACAATTCTGTTGCAAAATATCAATCAGAAACAGGATCAGTATAAATTTCGTTAAATTTCAAATTTCCCGGGAGTTCCCGGGATTTCCCGGGAAATTTGTTGAAAATTTCCCGTTTCCCGGGAATTTTGTAACCCCGGGAAATTGGACGCTCTATTCAAGGTCAAACATTAAAACGCGTTTTTTTCGGAACGCCGAAATGGCGGGTGCGACAAGATAGCACGACGACGTCGATATGCTGATAATTTTCAGGTATCGATTCCATATGCAACTTGAGTTCATCGCGATGTGCTGATACTCTCGTTTAGCATGAACTTTGTCGAATAGAAAACTTGTGAGTTTTAGTTAATGAACCGCACTATAAAATTCACACTGAATTTTAGTATTGACTTCATGAGTCGCGTTTTTGATGCTTACTGGCGGTTAGAAGTGTTTCCGATGATCTCCAAACCCTGCTTCATTCACAATGAGTTGCAGTATTACCTTCAAGGAATGCAGGTCGTATTCATGACGAACGCTAGTATGGACCATTCGTTTCCTCGTAATGGCTCATCTTGAAGCGATCTTTCCCGCTGCTTTTCAAATCCACTCGATCACAACTCGGTAGACGTCCCATTTTCTGAACTCGTCATCGATCGCTAGACCCATCAAGGCTAGCACGCACCACGTCTCTAATAACCAAAAATTAGGAAATTATGGCTCAAATTCCCTGCGATGCAGGCCAGACGTTCGAGAAAACGGACACGCCGCGCTCGAACCCCTGCAACAAAATTCAACCGTGGCAGCAAAAAATGACCCCTTTGCTGCAGTTCTTCGCCGCGCACCCTCCACCTCCTCCGGTGGTAACGGTTCTTTTGCCAAAATTCAACCCCTGAGGGGATATCGCGCTAATTTTTTTTTCGCCCTGCTCTGCAGCACTACCTTCTCGGAGTTCCTTTTGTGTAGCGTTAGTCGGTGGACGAATTAAAAAAAAAGACGAGAGAGCGAAAAAAAACGCGAACCCTTATGTCGCGACGGAATTAAAATCAATAGCCCGTCCTTTAGGCGGGCCAAGACTTGGTGGAGGTCAGCTGCTTCGCGTCAGGATCTTCAGGATAACACGACAGTCTCGCATTTCTGGACAGGTTGGCGCGGCCTGGCAGTTAATTATAATTCATTAGGGTTTTTGTTTTTTCGGGGAGGGGGTTGCGTGTTAGGACCTGGAGATTGATGGGACTGTGGCGGTCTGGATATCCCGAGGTTCTGCGCGTCCTCATTAGGAATGCAAATTGGTTGGCGAATTCCCGGAGATCTAGCGGGATCTCTCCGGTTCGGTGCATTCCCGTCCAAAAACCTGGAAACTCGCGTCTCGAGAGTCCTCCAGCGCTGCCTGTGTACGAACATGGCGTACGTGTCCTTTTCGGGGTTCGTCGGATCGATTTTCCTTCCCTCCCTCGGTCAGCGGAGAATAACGCTGCCTCAAGTGCGGGCGCGGACGTGCTCAGGTGTCCAGGACCAACGGGGGAAATTCTTAAGAGCTGTGTTACGAACTCCCCCCGACCAACGAAAAAAAAAGGCGCGATTTTCGTCCTTCGTGACACACACACACACACACGTGTGCGGCGGGGACGGGGCGGGGTTGACCCCGCGGGGAACCTCGGGTCCGGTTTCTGACGCGGATTCTGTCAGCCGTGCCAAACCGAGCGAGATTAAATAACTCATGAGTGCTGCTGAAGTTCTGCTTCTTCTTCGTTGTCGTCCCTTTTTTTTTGTGCACACCTCGAAATCACCCTCATCTTTCAGGACGACGGCTGCTGCAGAAAAACCCACATCCTTGCGCGCACACACATACTCAGCCACACACACACACACACGCTCGACCATTTACTTCAATTTGTGTGAATTTTTCCTTCACTTTCGGGGCCACTTTTTGCTAGCTTTCTTCCCTCGAACGCGTGTCCTTTTTCTTGGCTTCCAGGACGGTCAAGACGTAACGAGGGTGGGGGGGGGAGGGTCAGAGGCGGCTGTGTCGTGTCCAGTTGGTGTCCGTTTCGTCGGCGGGGTTTCTTTGTCCGGGGCCAACCCACTCCTGTACGCCGGGCAAACTATGTGGAAGATCCGCGGCATCGTGACAAGGCACTATATAACGGTGCCCACATATAGGAACACCTCCCTCTGAGGAAGGGGGGGGAGGGTCTGTCCGGATGATGGTCCACAAACACGCGCGATTTTCAGGACTAGCGGATTTCTTTGGCGATGGGCACGTGTTTTCGTACCTTGGTTCAAGGTGTCCAGAGAGAAGAAATTCATGATGAACTGTAGTTGCATCAATTTGTATGGACGTCACGCCAAAAGGTTTGTACCTCGATGATCTAGCTCGTCGCGGCAGCGCATCAACATTGCACTTCATGACGAACTTCAGTTTGGAGTTTCTTAAACAATGTCACTACTCAGTGATTCTGCATCTTTTAGACAATTTCAGCTGTTGAAAATGGAAGATTCTAATTGGACTTCAGATCATGATGAACTGCGCTATTTTCCCCCAAAGTTAGCATTCAATAGCCTTCGAATATTCTAAAGCATTTCAGTCAAGTATTTCCACTGTTTTTGCAACGCAGCGTTAACATTCATGACGAACTTCAGTACGCTCTATTTTTTCTACCAAAATTTCGATATTACTTCGTAAATGCCACTCTACAACTCTAGCGTACATGCAACGAAGTGACGAATCACCTCAGTTCCAACATCTGAGCAGTTCCTCCAATAGCTGTGAACTACCGCACGGTAACCTTCGCGATATCGCTACCTCCAACGAACTCGACGATATCGAACCGCTTCGCTTTGAAATTCCTAGGAGGACGCCGAAGCCCCGTTACTTTATGTCAGCAGTCGCCAACAACTGGACGACCTTCGGCCCGCCCTCCTTTATTTCGGGGGTCTCTAACGCCGCACCAACAAAAAAAAGAACCTAACGGACTCTCTTCGGTCCACCGATTCCCGGAAACGCTAACCTGTGCCGCAAAATTGGGGCCCCCAACCGAAAGAAGGAGAAACAAAAAATTAGCAACCCCTCGCGGTTTCTACCACATCTTGGCCGCGCCGCTTCCTTCCAGGAACTCCACGTCCGCGCGGGCACACACTCACAAACACCTTTCCCCGGTGCCATCACTTATGCACGCGCAGCAGCGTCCTGCCGTGGTCGTCCTCCCTTGAGCGAATTCTTCGTTGGTTGTGTGTTTTTTTTTTTCCGCGTTCATTTTGGCAGTGCCGAGTTGAGGGTGAGAGGACCCCCTCGTATTTCCACATGCTGCTGCGCGACCAAGTCGTCATCATCATCAGCTAGCGCAGGCAGCATCGAGGGTCGTAGTCAACCGTACGAGACCTGCCCGTCCCGACCTCCCCGCTTCGGCCCTAATCAACGCAGGCAGACTCGAGAAGGTTGTTTTTCGGAGCGTAATTTGAAGGACTGGCGATTTTTTGTTGTTTGTGGTATTGTGCTCAACGTCCGCTTCGGTGGTGTCCTCTGGCCGTTTTCTTGGAAGAAGTGACTCACACTTAGCCCGGGCGGATGGACGCAGCGAAAACAAAAAAACGGGTCGCGAAGACCGCGCGAACTCGCGAAGGACAGTGGTCGGTTGAGATTCGGCGAAGATATTGTAGGATTGAATTAGGGGGAAATTTGCGACCGAATGCTTGTTTTCGCTTGGTTGTGGGACCGAATTTGAAGACTTTTTCGTTAGCTGACGAGGAAGAAACGATCGGAAAAAATCAAAAAGAAGCTATTCACGCTGAATTGTAGTTAATCAATTCATCATGAACTTTAGTAGTATCTATTGGAGTTTGTCTTTCAGAGCTCTAGATTCGTCTAAAACAAGCGCTTCTGATGTATTGATCAAAACAAATCATCGTAATGCATGATGAACTCCAGTATACCACTTCATTGTGTTTCATAAAAACTATACTACAGTTCGTCGTGAATTGTTTAAAAAGGTCGAAAATTAGGTCCTAACTTAGAAAAAGTGAAACAATCCTAAAACGATTTTTTTTTACTTATTTCAAGCTAATTGAGGTGTTCTGAACCATTGTTCTAGACATCTGCCTTGAACACTAGTATGCAAAATACTTTCAAGTCCTTGTAAGCTTAAAGAAAAAATATTCATCCTCACAGCTGGTTCCAACAGATCTGAGAAACGTATTCAAAAACATTGCAGATCATGTGCTACAGTTCACCATGAATTATAAAGTGCAAAGTCATACTGCAGTTAGTGATGAATTGCTGCATTCTTGAATATACTTTAAAAAAGTGCAATTCTTATGGTTATGTACTGATTCATGAAGTTCATCTCCAAAATTTGGAGCAATCAAGAAAAAAAAATCCGGAAACAGACAACCCAATCGAATCGCTCGTGCACTAGGTCAGTGTTCCAGTCTTCCAGACCATAAAGAGGTGCTACACACAAAACCATGGGCAATAAATATGACAAACTATACCGAAAATACCGAAACACACAGAGAATCACACATCCTGCGCACAGAGCCACAAATGGACGAACCGAAACCAACAAATCTATGCTCTCTCGTTTAGGCCAAGGAACATCTAACTTGGGTGGGGAGAGGATGGGGGGGAGTTTGAGTGTTGTGAAAAAAAGGGAAAACCATAACAAAAGACCCCATCCTTGTTTCCTCCGCCCGCCCAAGTTCATCTCCCGAATGAAGAAGACGATCATGGCACATTAAATATTAACTAGTCTGCATGTGATTTTTCTACTGCTTCTTCTTCTTCGTTTCCGTCACGGGTCGAGCCACTTAATACTAGTAGAATCAATGGGATTAGGAAGTTCCGAGTGCTGAGGAGGGGGACACTGTCTGGAAGCTCGTATTTTTAATGCCCTGGTAGACACACTCTCGGAAGGAAAAGAAGAAGAAGGTGTGCTCACGGAAAAAAAAATATCTCTGGAAGGGTGTGTGTGTCTTTGCACTATCGTGTTGGCGTAATCGATGACGTAGTGGTTTGTCGATTGCACTGATGGAAATAGAATTTAAGAATTTTCGGTTTGATTTTATGCATCTTAAGCCTGGAATGGTCATCATCGAAAAGTATTTTTATGCGGTTTTTTTTAAACTAACTTAATAACTAAAAAAGATAATAAAATTAAAAAAAAATATTGTTGATCTATTCTAACATAGAAAAATACAAATATTCAAGTTTTTGTAAAGTTTTGAAAATTAAAATTAAATATGGTGTAAAACCGTCATATTCAAAAAAAAAATTCCATGTAATTCGACCCTTTCAGAACACTGATAAAAATTATCTTATTCATATTTTTGAAGCAGTCAGGCAGTCATAAATATGCCAAATATCAATGAATTCATGACAAAAAAAAAATCCTTTAGTTTTAGGTTTTAGTTCCAACTTGTAGTCTCAAAATTTAAAATCTGCAAAAAGCATTAAATGCATCAAATTAAAAATTCCCCAAAAGTCCATCTTAAAACACAGTTTTGAAGTTTCCAAAACAAAGGAGAACTCATAAATTTATAAAAAAATCTTAGATTTGTTGATTTTACTTGTTTTATGTGACTTTGCCATTATTTTGAATAAAAATATTTATTTTTCTGCGGTCAACTTTGACCGTGTTTTCAACTGAAATTCCGTACATCTTTATTTCAGAATATGTTTTTAGTCATATTTTTTGTTGCACCAGATTGTATTTTGAAACACTTTGATACGACGTTATAGCTTATGGTTTTAGCCTAAAATAACTAAAAAAGTAAAAACACAAAAAAAAAGTTGCGCCAAATTACCTCCTGAACACGAGAATTTTATTTATTTATTTTTATTTTTTGAAAAAGATGGGACAGTTGTGATTTGAATTGTTGAATTTAATTGAAAATACAAAAAATACATTAAACGATGCAATCTAAAAAGTTTTAAATCGATTTTTTTTTCTAAGAAAACTTCGATTTTTTAAATTGAAAAAGTTTTTAAGGAAAGAAAAACTATAAATCAAATTTGGCCTTATTAGAATTAAATAAAAATTAAATTTAAATAATTTCTATTTCACCTCAAAGATCATGAAGAAAATTTATTTATTCAACAGATTTTTTTTTTTCATTTCATTTTGATCTCTTTTGACTAAAAATATGTTGAGCTCTTTATCTTAAAATGGTTTTGTCGTTAAATCATTGTTCCCGGGCAGACGGTAATAATGAAATTCATGCCATTTCAATAACAAATACTGTTAAAATAACAGAAAGTGTTATGGAATCTTCTTGAAAAATCCATTTTTGCATAAGAGTTCAATAACAGTTTATGTTATCATAACAAAATTTGTTATTGGTCTGATATTGATTGAAAGCCAAAACAACTTTGGAATAACATTTTTTGTTATGGAACAATAACTCCAAATGTTATTGGGATGATCGGATTAGTTGTTAAAATAACAAAAAAATAATAGCGAAGATTTTTTCGAAGAATACCTAAAAGTGTTATTAGTCTGTTATTACAATAACAATCCAATAACAAAAAAATCATAAAGACGAATAACAAATCTTGTTATAAATAACATAAAATGTTATTGGCCTAGTATTTTCAAATACCAATAAATGTTAGGGCAGCGAATGACCACAAGGTTAAAGCTGCCGGAAATAAAGTAATTAACAACAACAACAATAAATGTTATTCCCACGTTATTTCCGTCTGCTCGGGTAGTAACAAAATTCATGCCAATTCAATAACACAAAATGTTAAAATAACAATTTGTGTTATGGAATATTTTGCAAAATCCATTTTTGCATAAGAGTTTAATAATAGTTTATGTTATCATAACATAATTGTTTATTGGTCTGATATTGGTTGAAAGCCAAAACAACTATGGAGTAACATTTATTGTTGTGGAAGAATACCTCCAACTGTTATTGGAATGATAGGTTTAGTTGTTAAAATAACAACAAATAATAACAAAGATTTGTTCGAAGAATAACTAAAACTGTTATTAGTCTGTTATTACATTAACAATCCAATAACAACAAAAAATCATAACAACGAATAACAAATCTTGTTATAAATAAAATAAAATGTTATTGGCCTAGTAATTTCAAATATCAAAAAATGTTATTCCCAAGTTATTTCCGTCTGCTCGGGTTGGCATTTTGCTTTCAGTTTTGTTTTGGAATTTAGGATTTTCTTGAATTGCAATGCGCTTGCAATTTCAATTTCTTTTCTATCAAGTTTGCAATTTCAATCAAGGTTATCAATATTAGATCCTTTTTTATTTTTATTCTTTATTTTCTATTTTTAAATTGAATTGTTTCGATTCGTGTTTTTGTTTCAATTATGCTCAACATAAAAACTTGGTTTGAATATTTTTTCAGTTTTTCCAACTTTTTTTCTTTTTTCTGATTAATTCGTTAGATTTTTTCAAAGTTTTTTTGAATTTTTAATAATTAATTCGGTTTTTTATTTATTTGTTGGGCAAAAATAAAAAAATGTTTATTGAAAAACAAAACAAACAAAATAAAACAGGCCATGCAAATGTCAAATGTACAAAATTCAAGCTAACATTCAGAAAAAATAATATTGAAGATAATGAAAACATAATTAGTTTAGTTTTGCAAATATTTTTCAAAGTTAATGTCACCCCCCCCCCCTTCATCTCCCACCTTTAGAATCGATTCGAAAAATCAGGGAGCAAAAAACATATTTTTTTTCCAGAAACTTCAAAATTATAAAGGAAATAGAAGCCAAAAACAATAAGAAAAGCATTTTCCTGCGTTTAAAATCATATTTAGCATGTCTGGAATCGAAAAAATTTTTTTTGTTGAATTCTAAAGTTTTTTTTAAATTTTCTTTCTAAAATATTATTCATTTTTCTTTCTAAAATATTATTTTGTTCGTTTCAAACATGACCGTTTCACTTATCGTTAATTTTTTTTTCTCAATTTAAATTATTTTGGCCCATTTTTCCAATATATACAATTTTGAAAGTTGCCTTCCTTATTTAATTGCTTATTTAGTTTATTTAACCCTTTCAGGCCTGATGGATCATATATATGACCAAAATATCAAAATTTTCAAAAGTAACCTTTAATTTTCGTATGGTTCTCTGAATCATTTTCCCATCATGAACTAAAAAAATATTTTTTGAAAATTCAAAATGTCTCGATTTCTTTATTCCATTTTGTTGTTTATTTTTCGTAATTCGAAATTCAATGTTAACATTTGTTTTTAATTAGAAAAATGTAACGTACTTCAATATTCTTTTTAAATCCTTCAACTTGCATGCAGTAGTAAAATTTTACGCTCAATTTTACGCCCATTTCCAACTTTTTTGTTTTCACTGTTCCCAGCTTGCTGACGTTGCGCGCAGTAAATTGGCAGTAGCAATTGGTAACAACCTACTTGTGGTGCACGTGCAAAAAGGCACTCCTGGACCATTGAAAAAAAAAAATTGTTCTCTTTGTACGAGTGTGGGTGGGTGGATGGTTGAAAAAACTCCACCAGTCTCGCCATCGAGAGTGAAAACGAAATAGCCCGAGTAACAGCCCTAGAATTAGGTGGGGAGGAAAAAAGAGGGGGGGAGGGGGCAAAAGTTGTGTGTATATTTTTACGATTTGATTTATTTGTTTTTTTCCTTCGTGTTGTTGCTTCTCCACTTTTATTCTCTCTCTCTCTCTTACTCTCACTCTAGTGGTGAAGGAATCTCTGGTTAGAAAGACATTCAACAGGTTGCCAGTTAATTATATTTTGCGATGAGGTTCTACTTTTGCACTAACCTCGCAAACCAACGAATCAAACACGAGACCGTCGAAAACCTTCGGAGTTAAAACGAAGAGAAGTGAGCGAGAGAGAGATACAAAGTCGTTTATGTTGCAGGGAGGGAAGGGGGGGGGGGAACCGCGCGGCAGAAGCATAATTTGCATAAGCATTTTCATGCAGCATTAGAATTTAAATTTAGCGCGAAACGACTCAGGCTTTGAAAGGGGAAGGAATGTTAGTCGCTTCCATTTTTTTTGTTTTGCTCCCTCAACCTCTCGATAGATAATTTGTTTATGTTTTTATACTCGGAGAGAAAATGATGATGATCTGGACAGGTTGGACGTCGCCGCCGCCGCGGCAAAGATTGACGTTAATCAAGCCTTGATGCGGGCTTTGAAGTGTCCCGAGGACATGTCTGGTCGGCGGCGAAACTGGGTGATCCTCGAATTAATTGGAGGTGATTTGGGGAGCGATCGCGAGTTTTTTTTTTTTTTTCGTTGAAGGACGTCAAATTTTGAAACTCAGGGGGAATTTGATGTGAGATGGATCATTATGAAATTATGGAGTTTTTCCTCTGGTTTGGATATTTTGAAGGTTGCAATTAAGTCCCGTTGCAGCTGAATAAATTATGCAAAATGTTGCAGTTTC
The DNA here is from genome assembly GCF_015732765.1 of Culex quinquefasciatus. NCBI lineage: Eukaryota > Metazoa > Arthropoda > Insecta > Diptera > Culicidae > Culex > Culex quinquefasciatus. The sequence goes on from NC_051861.1 coordinate 36,656,187, forward strand.
CTCTAGCGAATAATGATTTGAGTAAGAAATCGGACTCGATTTCAGTAAGGCACTCGGGAATTTCAATATGACGCTTTTTAATTCAAAACAAATTCCATTAGAATTTATCGTTTGGAATTGATTTTAATTACTGACATTTAGAGCGATAGTACAATGATTTTCCATTTATTCAATCAGTATTGATCATTCTCTAAATATTTGTAAAAATATCTATAATTATGAGTTTTCTTAGCACTTGCTCCTTAGCTCTAAGATAGGTTAGGGTAAACACTAGAGGTGGGCAAAACCGCTCTTTTTTAGGAGCCGCTCATACTCGCTCGCTCTTCAAAATAAGCTGCTTTTTTGGACGTTTCTTTCGCTCTTTTTCAGTTTTTTTGTGATTTCTGATGTTTTTTTATTAGACATTATTTTAAAAAAAGTTAAAAACGAGAAGATTCGCTTTAAAATCATAGATCTAAACGTTTGAATCATTGGGTGGGAAAAGCACCCAAACTTAAATCTAGAGTTTTGGAGAACTTGCTATTAATTTTACAAAATTGCGCTTATTTCTGCTAACATAAATAAATTTTTATCATGAAAAAATGTACTGTGAACTCTTTTCTACATTCTTATTTAATCAAAAAGTATATAAATGTCAAAGTTAAATCGGACAAGAGGAGTTAGGATATGGTTATTTAGTATTTTTTGGGCAAAATTTTCTCAGTGAAGCATTTTGAATTACTCAAATTTTTACTTCGGTACATAGTTCTGACAAATTTGACAAAATGTATAATCGTTAAAATATTAAAATCACGTTGTCAATCCTCAATGGATGGATTGAAATTGAATAAATGATATTTATATATTTGAAAATAGACAAAAGTTTAAAAATGATTCCATCTTGGAACGGATCTTTAAAAAGACCAGAGTTTCAAAAAAGAGCCGCGGCTCTTTTTTTGTGAGACATGGTTCGTTCGCTCTTTTTTGTGAACCGGCTCGCTCTTTTTTTTGCCCATCTCTAAATAATAATAAAAAATACGAAACAAATATTTAACGAAATTATAAGGTCCTTCGATAGTCAGTTTGAAAACCAGGTTTTAGCATATTATCTCAATTTTTTAGCGAAAACCAACTCCTGTGTTTTTTTACTTTTTTCAATACCTTTTGGTTCATTTTAAGTTTTTTCTCCCTGATTTTTAGAGATCCGACAAAAACTACGATTTATTTACCTTAACTAAGGTTACCTTTGATCAATTTTCTGAACAAAATATTATTTTAGCATTTTATTTCAAGCATTACTTTAAACCTCACTATAATTTGACGTCTTAAAAGAAAATCTTATTTGTGTAAAATTGTCTACATGAAATCTATATTGTTTTGTGTAACTGACAGAAAAAAATAATATTCAACTGATAAATGCAATTATTAAGGCTATAGTTAATCAAGGGATAAAAATTTTAATTCTGTTCAACATATCTATAACTATTCTATTTTCATATTTTTTATTGAAAAAAAACGTGGGTAAGAATAATGATTCTAAACGTTTTCTAACTTGATTTTTTCATCTATTTTATTGATTTCCTCTTTTTGTGTTTTTTAAGTGTTATAAAATTATATTTCAAACTAAATAAAACGTTCTAATAACAATATATTTCTAACTGTTTTAAAATAACTTATTTTTGAGACAACTTTCTTATTTTTTTAAAAAGATTTGAACATACTTTTTTCAATAGTTTTGTTTGATAAAGTTTTTGTTATTATTATTTTGTGTTCGCTCCGAATAGAGGAATTTCTCAGCTATTCAAAAATATGTTTTTTTCAAGAGTGGGCAAACAAAGGCACTTATTTAACCTTTTCAGGCCTGAATTTTCAAAAAATATATTTTTAGCTAATGATGGGAAAATGATTTGGAGGATCACAGGAAAATTATAAATGCAAAACATTTTTAGACTAGCCCAAACATGCTAAATATGATAATCAATGCAAAAAATGCATTTTAAATTGTTTTCAGTTGATTTGACTTCTATTTTCATGGAAATTTTGTTTTTTTCTTGGAAAATTTTTTTGCCCCCTGATTTTTCTGACCAATTTTGGAGGGGGGGTGGGGAGTGGCGACACAAACTTTCAAAAATATTTGCAACGGCCTTATTTTAGGCAGAATAATTACTCTTTGCATTTATTTTTCAATGTGTTCTACCATCTATAACTTAAATAAAAAGTTGTTTTTTTGCGATTTTTCACTGCACAATAAGGCCGTTGCAAATATTTTTTGATGTTTATGTCCTTCGACTCTGATCGGTGTCGAGGGGGAGGCAAAAAAATAAAAAAATATAAAAATTGAAATTACAAGCCACAGTCTCAACATTTGAATGAAAAAAATTTTTATTTATTTTTTCACCCCTTGATTTTTTTAACCGATTTGAAAGGGGTAAGGGGGGGGGGGGTTGGGTTTAGTATTGACCATAATTTTCTTAAAATTTATGTTTTCCCAATTTAGTTGTTTTGTATGTTTTTGCAAAACAAATAAAATTAATTGCGCACTTTGTATTTACAATTTATTGTATTGCGTTTATTTTTATATTTAAAAAAATAGGGGACTTCTAAAATTTCTGCACTTTTTAAATTTTGGAACACAGATCGAAATAAGACATAAAATTTTCGAAAAATAAATGTTTTTCATGAATTTATTTGAAATTTTGCAATACTTTTTACTTCAAATTTTAGAAAAGGGTTTAGAATTTTGTTTTTTTTTCATGTTATTGCTTTCCTTCGAATACCCAGAGCAGAAACTTTAATTGAAAGTTGTACCAGCCTCTTTACAGTCCAGATTCGATTATCTGAATCTCGATTTTCCGAAGGCTTCTGAGGAACTTTGGATAAGTGGTTTCTTTCTGAGGACTTGGGATAATTGAGTCCGGTTTGGAAACGGGAAAAAATTGAAAACTTCCAGCCATTTTCAAATGTTTGCCAAAAATGCAACCAAAATCAATGCAACCCAATTAAAGGTTATTTGCCCAAGAACTTCCATGCCACCATCTATCTCGCCCGGCACCCGGTGACCTTCAGCTATCGGCAACTAAATTTAAAATCCCATCACATCCATGTGCCCCAGTCAACCCGACTCTCTGGGCTGTGGCCGGCCATATACTACTGTGTCCAGTGCTGAAATGAACAGAAAAAAAGAAGTAAAATCGAAAGCTCGAAACTCCTCTCCAGCAAAAGCACACAAAACTAGGGCAATAATTTACAACAAACGAAAGTAAAAGTTCTATAAATTAATGCGACTCTGGTACAGAGAGCGACAGAAAAAAAGACGAAGAAGTAGAGGGAAAAACCAACAAAACTACTCTCAAGGAGGGTGGGGTTTAGTTTCTCTTCCCCCCCCCCCCCTCCGGGGAGAGACTCCTTACGTCATCGTCGGAGGAGCGCAGTCCCGTCGGGACGTGACCAGAATCGATCCTGGGGACCAACCGGCAACACACAAAAAAAAACCCCAACAAGAAGAAAATGGACAAAACCAAGCCAAACTCGGGAAAAATCTCTTTTTCTAGCCCAAAGACTTTCACCGCCCCCTTCACCTTCCTTTTTTGGGGTGGTGGATTTTGCTCGGACCAAAGCCTGGTCGAGAACTTTTTTCCTTCTTTTTTGTCTAAAAAAAAGGACACGATAGAAGAAAAATGCTACTGCACACACACACACAGAGTCACACGTGGCTGCAACAAATACATAGAGAGAAACAAGCAAAAACAGTATTGGCCGGCGCGACGACGAGCTGGATGCTGCAGCGAGATATTGAAGAAAACCCCTCGGAGGGAAAATGAGGGAAAACATATAGAAAAAAAAAGCATCAGCTGAAAAATAAAAACAGCGAGGAGGGTGAACACCAACCGTAGAAAAAAAAAAGAATATCATCGTGAAAAAGATTTGGCCGTCATCAAAAGTCGACCCCGCTGCAAATTTACGGTGACTTGTGATGCTGCACTGCACGGAACTGAGGTGGCAGGGTTGCCAGATGGACTGTGGTGCCGACATTTGTTCTGATTTCTGGATCAAATTTGAAAGCAATTGAATTTAGTTTGACATCATTCCGTTTTGCCTCTTCAAAGTTCTTGACTAAAACGTCTAATAATTAAGGAAAATGTATGCAATTTTTTTAATTTCATCACATTTTAAAATAACAAGCAATAATCATAAAAATGTTTTTATTATAATTCCACTTAATTACACATTTTACAGTAATTATGGTATTTGAAATCTGTGAATGAGTTTAACTTTTACATAAAAATTATATGTGATTTTACATTTTAAAGTGTGCTAATTTACCTCAGTTCTCATGTTTTAAAAATTTCATCAAAATAAAACAAAAATATATCATACATTTTGATGTTATCGATGAGCAACTCCCTACAAAATCGGCCGATTTCGACCATTTTTATTTTTTGTATTTTTTGATTTGGCTCAAACTTTGTGGGGGCCTTTCCTATGACCAAAGAAGCTATATTGTGTCATTGGTTCACCCATACAAGTCTCCATACAAATTTGGCTGCTGTCCATACAAAAATGGTACGTAAATATTCAAACAGCTGTAGCTTTTGAGTGATTTTTCTGATCAATTTTGTATCTTGGGCAAAGTTGTAGGTATTGTTGAGGACTATTGAGAAAAAATAGGTACACGGGAAAAAATTGCAGATTTTTTAAAACATTTTTTTCATAAAAACTCAATTTCCCAAAATATGTATTTTTTTATTTTCGAGATTTTTTGATATGTTTTAGGGGACAAAAATCCGCAACTATTGAGCCATAGAGAAACATGGTCAAAAAATCTGCCGCCGAGTTATGATTTTTTTGAAAAAATAGTTTTTTTTTAAATTGAAATTACATGCAAAAACTTATTAATTTGACGTAATATTTTGATGTAAAATTGAATTTGCAATCGAAAAGTACTTTACAGATTTTTTTAAAAAGGGCTCCGTTTTCAAGATATTGCCACCGAAAGTTTGATTTTTAGTGAAATATTTGCAGTTTTTCGATTTTAAAAAATAGTGACCATGAGTGACCATTTGTAAAACTATTTTTTTTAAAGTTCAGAAAATTTGCTATAAAATGGTCCAAGAGACATTGAAGATTGGAATTCTTTTTCATTTTTAAAATTTAAGACGCATAAAAATGTGTATAAATGACGATTTTAAAATTTGGTATTGTAAATTTACATGCTTATTATGTAATTTTACATAGAATTTTTGTTTTCCCTTTTTTCGTTGATATTTTGAAGGCTTTTGTTGTTTCTGATTGTAAATGTTTGCGTTAATTAACTGCATGAAATTTCATTTAAAGTGTTAAATTTACACTTTTTAATTTAAACAATGTATGCACCTTTTCTTGTGAAATTGTCTTTTTGTAATCTCTTGAAAATTTCATGAAAAATCAAATGATGACAACATCTGTTTACGTTGTTTTTTTTTAAATTTCTTTTTCTTGTTTACAAATGCTACGCTACACAAATTTCATTCACAATCAATACCGAATTTATTGAAGAAAATACAACCGATTTTGCTATAGTTAGTTTTTTTACGCTAAATGTTTAGGCCGATGCAAATATTTTTAAAAGTTTTTGTCCCTCGGCTCTGGCCGGAGTCGAGGGGGGTGGGGGCAAAAAAAATATATATAAATATTAAAATAACATGCCATAGTTCCAACATTTGCATAGAAAAAGTGTTTTAAAATGTATTTTACACTAGTTCAGTTGTTTTGCAATAAAAGTTTTCAAAAAATGTAAAATTTGACGAAAACAAAAATTTTAGCGAAAAAAAAACTTTAGCGATAGTAGACATGAAAATTTTTCAAAAATTCAAAAGATTTTTAAATCAACCCAAACATGCTACAAATGATTCTAAACGCAGGGGAATTCATTTTAAATAGATTTTAACTAATTGCACTTAAATTTTCATAAAAATAATGAAGTTTTTTGAAAAAATATTTTTTTGCCCCTTCATTTTTCGGGCCAACTTTTAAGGGGGGGGGGACAAAAACTCTAAATAAAATTTGTACCAGCCTTATTTAGAATTAGAAATTTCGAATAAAAACGTTTAAAATTGTTTAAATTTTAAAGTAACTAAAAATTTATTAAATTTAAACGAATTAAATTTAAAACTTCAATAATTTCCATATTTTTATATATTTTTACTGCCAACATGAAATTTAATTAAAATAAATTCTTTTTGATTTTTTGCACATTTTTTAAACAGTGTAATTATCTTTTCACTACTTTCTGACACTACTTGTTATGAAACATTCAAGGCTAGATTTTTTTTTGTTTTGTCTGTGTTTGTATAAGTTTTATGAGTTCTGATGCTTAATATTGCAAGCCCATTTCTTTTAATTTCTAATGCAAAGAGTATTAAAAATACACTATTTGTAATAATAATTATTTTGCTGTATACCATTTTAAAGTTTTTTTAAAGTTTTTAAAGAATTCATTAAAATATCAATATTGAAATTGTGTTTTTAATGTTATAATATCATTTTTGACAATATTTTCACTTTTTTCTGATATTTTTGGTTTGGAATGTTTGCTTTGGCTAGATTTTTTTTGTTTTTTTCTCTGTGTTCTTAAAAAAATTTATGAGTTTTGATGTTTCTGGTTTAATTTACGATGATCAGTAAAAAAAACTCTAATTCAAATTTCAAGCCCATTTTTTTATTTTTAAAACAATAAGTACATAAATACTCTTTACATCATTACACTTATTCTACTGTATACATTTTTTTTAGAATTCATAACTATAACAATAATCAAAATTTGTTAATAAGCCTGAAAACGTTACACCCAAAGTTAAAGAACGAGGGGATAGTCCTCAAGAAAAGAAACGTGAGGAAAGTGCTATTTTGCGAGAGTATAGTCCTCTCGCGTGTTCATTCGTTCATTGGAACAGTTCATCCTATTGAGTGGCTTATATGGACAAATGACCGCCACTTAGTCACCGAACCATGGTGGCCCATACGGCAAAGGCACGGTTCAATATGCCGAAGCTCTAGGGTTCGAGTCTCGGTACCGGTACGTTTAATTTTTTAATAGATGAACTTTTTTTTGAAGATGAACCCATGAGTAAAGTACTCTCGGTAGTTTCGGGATTTATCCTCTCAGTCCGCACTCAGTACCATTTTACTACCGAGTCGTGCTCTTTACCCTCTCGTATGCCGATGTCCAGTTCTGGGTGTAAGAATTGGAAGCAAAGGCATTTTTTTTTAGTATAAAATTTAAGTCGAAAAATGTTGTGTCCTCGGGTTTTTGAAGAAATGAATTTGAAATAAAATTTGAATTTGGCTACTTCTTCTTTTGAATAAATTTAACTTTTTTTAAGTGTTTTTGCTTTATATTTTCGTTGATTGTTATTCTCTGAATTCAGTGACGCATTCTTATGTGTTGTTTTTGCTTTTCAGATGGCAAAATGGCAAAAAAGTTTAGTTGGTTTAATCAAATTGTATACACCCAAAGTTAAAGAACGAGGGGATAGACCTCGCGAAAAGAAACGTGAGGAAAGTGCTATTTTGCGAGAGTATAGTCCTCTCGCGTGTTCATTCGTTCATTGGAACAGTTCATCCTATGAGTGGCTTATATGGACAAACGACCGCCATTTAGTCACCGAACCATGGTGGCCAATACGGCAAAGGCACGGTTCAATATGCCGAAGGTCTTGGGTTCGAGTCTCGGTACCAGTACTTTTTTTTGGTAGATGAACTTTTTTGGAAAATGAACCATGAGTAAAGTACTCTCGGTAATTTCGGGATTTATCCTCTCCGTCCGCACACAGTACCATTTTACTACCGAATCGTGCTCTTTATCCTCTCGTATGCCGATGCCCAGTTCTGGGTGTAGTTAAAAATATAAATTTGAACTTTTTACACACATTTTGAAAACTTTAAACCATTTTTAGAAATGAAAAAAAAATGCACATATGATATTCATTATGTAATTATAAGTTGATTAAGATATTTTTTCAGATAAATTTCAAGAAAAAATAATTTGATCAAAATCTCAAACTAAAGATGGTCAGTGAAAAAGATGGGGGCGATCCATAAGCCATTTGGACACTTTAGGGGGTTTGGAATCACTCTTTAAATGAGAGGGAGGCACCAATCACCTAAAGGTGGATTAAGTAACGTTTTTTTCAGTGTTGTAAAATTTGGGATTACAGTCGAGCCTCTAAAAAAAATAATTCGAGTAATCGAAACTTCGGATCTTAGAGGCTTCGGATAATCGAGTCTAGACTGTATTAAATAACAATTTTGCGATTTCAACTTGAATTTGTAAAAAAAAAATGGTTGTTTCACTTTTCCGTCGTAAAAATCAATACTTCTTTGCTTTTTTCCCTTCAATTTCTCTCATGTGGGGCACCCCTTTCTCAAACTGACCATTACGGTCATCTTCTTCTTAGCAACGGAAACCAACCGGAGCAAGAAAAAGCAAAAGAAGCAAAAATCTGCAAGGATGCAGCATTCACGACATTCTCCTTTTATATAAAACGATGCGTCTCTCGTCTTCTTCCCTGTCACTGCCCCCTGCCCTCGATATCGGGCCGAGATTTGACCGACGAAGGTTTTTTTTTTCTTCCCTGCACATGTGTGAGCTCTCCCTCTCTCTCTCGCTGCGCACCACACAGCAGCAATCGGTCATCTTCTGCATTATGTCTATTGAACTTTTGCAAAAACGGACGTAAATCACCCCCGCTCGCACGATGAAGATTCTGGCACCAACACTGCTGTGCAGAGAGTGTCCTTTTTGCGAAGCAAAAAAAATCGCAGAAAGAAAAAAAAAACGCCAACGGAAATGACCACCAACACCAGCACACGACGTGTGCGCGCATGACACGCACATGCACACACCCACACCCAAGCAGGCAGAGATTTTATGTGCAAATTGTAAACAAGACTGACCGAAGCCAACGCAACCAACACCAACGCACAAAACTTCTCTCACCACCCCAACAAATGAGAGAGCGAAAGAGATTCCAGTAAAGATCCTGCCAGCGCCTGCTTGGATGTGTGCGGCGCTCGGACCAAAACATAAATGCGATTTTTATGAATGAACGTACAAACCCGAGCTTCGTCAGCTCGCTCTCTCTCTCTTCGAGAGAGCGCCCACAGGCCCCTCTCGCTTCGCGAGAGTTTGCCAAAAAACACATGTTTTTTTCCTCCTCTCTCCCCCTCTTTTTCCTCTGCTGCGCAGAAAAGTGCATCGATCCCGCCGATTCGAACGTGCGTGTGTGTGTGTGGGGGTGTGTGAGCGAGAGAAATGAAAAATGCGTTTTGCTTTTTTCTCGCTCTCGCGCACTCTTGTGTGCAAGTTGTGGGCGGGAACTTTTTTGTCGGATTCGGGAGTCTCGTGTCGGCTCTTTCTTGCAGTTTTGAGCTAAAAAGATTTTTTTTTGTTCGGTTTTCTTCTCGTTAAGGTGAGATGCATCTCATGCTGCACCAATGTGTGTGCAGCAGTGTTGCACTCTTGCACTCTTTTTCCTTTTGTTTTGTGAGTGCAGATGCGTTTCGACAGTTGGGTAGCAAAAATGAATTGGGAGGGTCCGGGCTGTGACCATGTCTTGGGAGACACTTGATTTATTGCAGGGGGTAGGGTTGGCCTGGATTGGAACGCATTACGCAGGACGCACTTTTTCCATCCTTCGTGCGTCCTCTCTGGACCAGCCAAGCATCCCCGGAACTGGACTTCTTATATGTTTCGAGACTCAAACTTTTACAAGTTAAGACTTAGAGACCTTTGAATTTTCAAAAGCATAAATTTTCTGATTGACAGGCTGATTGATAAAATGAAACATTTAGAGAAATTTCTTAAGCATTTTGACAGCTGAAATTGTTATTTTTTCTATAAAAAAAAAAAACTTTTCAAAACCCGCACGGATAGAAATCCTGTAAGCAAATCTGGTAACTCTATGTTGTTGAAATTGTAAACATTGAAATATTTCCAAAAGCGTCAACTTTTTATCGATTTCGCTGTAAATGTTTTCCGATCCGAGTTCACAACTAAAAAAGTAGTAATCCAGCTGCGTGTAAAAGGTCTGGATGTAAAATAAATTTTGCATTATTTTATGAAATTCTATGTAATATTACACCCCCAAATGTGTAGCCTGACAGTATGGGAAACCTACTTGACCGAAATGTCAAGCTCATATTTGCGCTGATCCTATCTACTCTTCATCGGTTTGATGGCCGAGCGCAAACATTGTACATGTGTGTAATATTAAGTTTTTTTTTTTTGACGAAGGTGATGTGCATGCTTTTGCATGCGATTTTACCATCGGATTTTTTGCTGTGTTGTTGAAATCTGGAGTTTTTTTTAAAAGGTCCAATAAACCAAGTTTTCAGTTTTTGCTTTTTGGGTGTTTTTTAATACCATTGACTCAAGGCGGTTTCAAAAACATCCAAAAAGCAAAAACTGGAAATTTGGTTCATTGGACCTTTAAAAAAAACTCCAGAAATCATTTGTAAACGAGTGTTGATGTTAAAAGCAAGAAAATCTAGCAAAACAATGTAAAAGGGCCGAAGCCGAAGTGTAAACAAAGAGTCTATCCTGCTGGTTCCAAATGTAAACATCAACTGACGTGAGCAGGATAGACTCTTTGTTTACACTTAGGCTTCGGCCCTTTTACAAATTCGCTCAAATTTGAAGTGTTGATTGCCTTTTAGCATACCAAATACATTTTCTCAGTATTTCAACACAACCATTTTGGCCACCAAACTCTCTTTTAAACATCAAATTTGAGTTCGCGACCATAGTATGTAGATTAGATAAGGTATGGTGAGATTTCCCAGCTGTCAAAATAATTAACACGAAACCCTGATTTTAGCCGGGTCCGGTGGTTTAGTGGTTAGCGTGGTAGTCTCTAAACCCCAGTATGGCCTGGGTTCAATCCCAGACGGACCCGGTGGCATTTTTCGAGACGAGATTTGCCTGACCACGCCTTCTACCGGATGAGGAAGTAAAACGTCGGTCCATTTGCGTAAAAGAGGTTTTGGGTGACTCACCACTCATAACCTTCGGACGCCTAGAAATGAGCAGAAACTTGCAACAGGGACCACAAAAACCCCGGGATCGTTAAAGTGGATTACTTTGCTTTTTGAAACCCTGATTTTATATGGAGATTTTCAGAAAAGTGAAATTCTGACCATTTTCCGGGAAAATTTGACCGCTTACTGCCTGTTACATTATCAAAGGCATTTACTCAATATGTTGTCGGATTCGGCTAACCGAAGAGAATTTTTTTCAAGGACTTTGGATAATCGAGTCGGAACTGTATGAGACAAATAAAAAAAAGAAATACATTTGCAGAATTAGGGTTATATTTTCTCAATTTGATTTTTTTTATTTTTAAATTTTATAAGAACCTTCAGATTTTTCTAATAAATATCATGTTATTTAAACTGATGTAAACTACGTTAAGTCAAAGACAAAACTTTTTTTTTGTATTTTTTGTTTACGGGTATCAGCGTCTATTTTTCCAAATGAAGACTGAAAAAGTGGCAAATCACTGGAATAGTGGTAAATTTACACATTTTTACAGGTAAAATTACTGCAAAGATACCGTGCAAATTTTTTACTAGAAATATTTTCACTTTAATGTTTGTTTAGGGACCATCCATTAACCACGTGGACACATTAGGGGGTATGACGATTGTCCACGATCCATACAAAAAAGATTTTTTTTGTATGGACAATTGTCCACGAAGGGGGTAACAGATTCCCAAAAAAGTGTCCACGTGGTTTATGGATGGTCCCTTATCTATTTTTAGGCTGTTGCAAATTTTAGAAATTTATAAGACAATTACTGATAATATTTGTTTCCCTATGTTTTATGTCTTTTTCTGATCTGTAGTCTCAAAATTCAAAATTTACAGAAGTTCCAAAAAGGCCCTTTTTATTAGAATACAAAAATATACGTTGTACAATGTATTTTGAATAGTTAATAATAAATTGTACAAGTTTTTCTCAATAAAATTTAAATTTTCAGCTATAATTATGGTTTGCCTCTAAATTTTTGAAGAAGGGGGTCGAAAAATTTAAATAAGACATGCAATGGCCTAGTAAGGCTTTTGATAAAATATAAATAAATTTGAGGTAAAGTCACTTAAAATTCCAAATTAATATTATAGTTCAGTAGAAATTCAGTAACAACATTTCAAAAGGGCGAAACCTACGATCCTGCCGTTTCGGGAAAATCAACATTCAAAATTTTGCAATTCCGATCAATTCCTATTTCCACAAAAAAGCATGAAAACCATCATTTTTTTCAAAACGTAATAGAAAATAGCAATAATTTCATCATAGAGAGCAATTTGAAATTAATTAAGGTGTTTTTGCTTTTAAAAATTGAGAAAAACAAATTACGCCTTTTTAAAGAGCGTGCCTCCATTTTCGCCCCACCGTAATCGCCACCCACTCAACCAAAACAATGGTTTAGCCCGTCAGGTTACGCCACAAAGCAAATGTAAACAACAGATTCGCCCTTTTGATTTTTGTTCACTTTTCGGGTTTTTAAAGAAAAAAGTGGTGGAACAACTATTTTATCATTGTGAAACGTTACAGTCAGTGATAATACAGTGATATTTGCAACCTCAGTGATAAAAAATTGGTCTAGAAAGCCTTCATAAGGAGTCCGGTTCAGGCCAAGACTCGTTGAGCACCGTAAGTAGCAAGTTGGTTTGACGATGTGGTCTATATTGAAGTGACGTTCCTTGGGGTGTCCCCGCCGGAAGTGGGAGACATGGCACCTGACGACTAGGCCACCCCGCGACACCATCCTGCCTTCTCAAGCTTTGCTTAGCTTCAATGGTTACTGAGGCGATGATTTTGTACGGCATTCCTCCTAAACCTCCCTACACTAACTTTTTGTCCTGCAACTGCTCGACCCAGAATCCCCGGATGTCCCAAGAACCGGTAAATTATGGACCTTCATATCTAGATTGTGAATCCAGACCAGATCCGATACTACAATAATTGAAATTCAAAAGTTATGTATTTAGGATCATACAAATCTTTGTTTGTTGTGAACTTGTGGTCAGAGACATCAGAAACATACATTTTGATCCATTTTGAGGATTGTCAGGTTAAAATTTACAAAATTATAATGAAAATTTTGTGTTTCTAAACATACGTCGGAACTTGCAGAAAATACTACATTCGCCCCTCATGATTGGGTGAAAACACAAGGGCGGAAACTCACTTTGGTTTGTTTTGATTGATGTTGTTGATTAGCCCTTTTGTTTTTTGCTTGTAAAACTACGTATTTTCGGAATTTTGTGATGATGGAGGGTGTTTTAGAATCAGTTTTGTTCGCTTTATATGATTCTGACAAAAACTCAGTTTGTTTACATCTGAGGGTTTCGCCCTATTGAAAAGTTGTTACAGAATTGATTTTGTCATAAAAAATAATTGGTTGAAGCCACCAAAACTAATTCTGCACCTTTAAAAAACCTTAATTTACCTATAAACTTGTAATTTTTACACTAATTTCAAATGTTCTAAGGGTAAAGTCCCGGGTAAAGTTGTCAAAACAAAAGCGATTATGCAGTGCGGATTACAGCTTGACACCCCTTTTATACACGGTGCTCACACATACTTTTGCAGGTTTGTTTTGAATGCGTGCGTGAGCGCCATGTAAAAAGTGTCAGTTTTCATAAAGTTTACATGCAATTTTCGAAAATACAGAGACCGTATTAATAAAAAAAATCCCTTTCCTAAAGTATGATTGTGTTTGTAACAAATATAACTGCAAACTCTATCAAAGAAATTAATAGTTTTTTCAAGAAAAACTTTTGGAGAATTCTATAAGATTAATTCTCTTATTTTGCTAAACAATAAACAAAATTGTTTATTTATCTCAAAGTCTGTAAAATTGCCATAACCTTTTCTCTGAGTGTTCGCTGGGAGAAAATATGTTTAAAGATCGAAAAAACTCTCTCTCTCTCTCTCTCTCTTTTTTTCTTTTGATGAGTTTTGGATTTCAAGCAAAACAATGTGAATGGGCCAATTTCTAAGTGTAAACAACGAGTCTATCCTGCTCATTTCAGTTGATGTTTAAATTAGGAACGAGCATGTTAGCCTCTTTGTTTACACTTCGACATTGGCCCATTTACATTGTTTCGCTAGAATTTTCAGAATCAATCACACAAATACAACTATGAAGGTAAAACGTCATTTATTTTCGTAGGTGACCAACAAAACAATCATGTTTTTGCACTTTTAGTCTCAAAATGTGAAATGATTGAAACACACCTTCAAAAGCATAAATATCTGCATAATGCGCATTGAAAAAAATATTTTTCATGAAAAGTACCTAAAACCTATTCCGACAAAGTGGGCTCTCCGCACCTTACTTCCCCCTTCTCTCGATCTCGACAACTACCACCGCGACTAGGCGTGCGCCGTCAATGGTCTAGATGTTCGATAGTTTGTGTGTTTTTCTGCCCAAATCTAACCTTGCTCTTCATCCTTTTCGTTTTTTTCCTTCCAGACTCCCGCACCACGACGCACTTCAAGATGATGATGGCGACGAAGGGCAAGCGGCCGCTGCGCCACTTGACCGCCACCGACAAGATCGACGCCATCCAGCGGATCCACGACGGCGAGTCGAAGGCCTCGGTCGCGCGGGACATTGGCGTGCCCGAGTCGACGCTTCGCGGCTGGTGCAAAAACGAGGAGAAGCTGCGCTACATGAGCCGACAGTCGGCGGAGAACGCGGACAAGTTGACGAGTGAGGCCACGGCGGCGGCGCTGACGGCGGTCGCCGCGGCGGAGCTGTTCAATGGGCCACCGGAGAAGCGGATGAAGCTGGAGCAGGGGCTGTTTGGGAAGAAGTATGATGAGAGCTTTTACAAGAGTCCGAGGGGGATGAACGGGCTGGATTTGAGCGGGGGCGGGGATAAGGGGCTGGGGGTGAGCGGGGGTGATATCATTATGAATGGGCTGCACGGGGCGGATTTTAGCGCGTTTGCGAAGACGGCGGCGGAGATATCGGCGATGGGGAAGGCGAAGGACCGGTACGGAGCGGATTTGAGCCGGAATGGAGGTGGGGATCCGGGGAAGGCGGAACTGTCGATGGCGGCGATATCGCCGTTGACCAGCTTAAGTCACCTTTCGGGGATGGGCGGGCTGGCGCAGAGTCCGCTGGCGTTGAGTTTCAACGAGATTGCGACAAACTTGAACTTGATAGCGCAGTTGAACAACAATCACAATTTGGCGACGATGTCGAACTTGGGCGGATTGACGGCGGCGCAGTCGTTGAGGAATGCTAGACCTAAGGGGAATGCTAGTCAGAGTCCACGGGCGAGTTTGCCGGATTCGTCGGGGAGTGGCGGTGGAACTCCCGGGGACAAGTCGACACCGTCGTTGACGGTGCGAAATTTGGCGAAATTGCAGCAGAAAACGTCGAGCGAACTTCAGAACAACGGTATGATCCATGGTATTAACTTGAACGACAAATATAAACAACAATCACCATCTGCCGCCCCCCTAGGTCGTGACCCAAACGCCCCCGTCGACGAAGCGCTCTGGTACTGGCTCAAGTCCCAACAAGCCATGCTCGGGTTGAACAATCTGTACTCGCAGATGCCCCGTCCGTCGAGTCCGCAGCAACCGCAGTCAACGCCACCGACGACAACGACGACCCAGCAGCAGCAACCGCAGAGTTCAACGCCACCGACCGCGACTCCACCGATCGTGTCCACCCCGCAGCCAACGCCGCCCTCGTCCGCACCCTCGCTCACGCCCGAGGATACCAAGAACTCGTCCTGGTTCTGGCAGTGGTACAAAACGTTCGGCGCCTCGCTCATGCCCGGCGACAAGTCCTGCAACAACAACTCGATCAACGCCACCAACGCCAACAACTCCAAGTACGAGAACATCCTCTACTCACAGCTCACCAAAGGTCAATCTCCGCCGACCACGGCCGACTCGCTCAACAACAACGCTCAACCCATCAACCTGAACATCAGCTCAAACGGCGTCGTCGATCATCTCAAGTCCGAGCCGGAAGATCTCTCCACGACCACCAACCCGTCGATGCTCCCGCCGGAAGACCACACCCGCTTCAACCCGAGCCCATCCACAAGCATCAAGTCCGAGCTGAAGCCCGAAGTCGACGAGGACGAAGACGAAGACGACGAGGTCGCCAAGTGCAACGGCGCCAACACCGCCGTCAAGCAGGTCCTGGACAACCTCCTGTACAGCCAAAGCAGTCCCGGCCCGGTCGCCACCGCCCCCTCCCCCCTCTCGCCCTCAAGCTCAACGCACGAAAACGGGCACGCCACTCCGACGCCCCTGGCGGACGACCTCAAGAGCACCTGCTCGGAGGACACCGACCTGAAGAGTTCCGCCGAGGCGGTCGAGCATGGTGAAAAGTTCCTCAAGTGGCTGGAGGCGTGCAGCGATCCGAACGTGACGGCGATGCAGGTCATGCAGTTCAAGTATCTGCTCAACAGCATCAAGCTGAGCGCGGAGCGGCAGAACGGAGGTGGAGAGGAGCGAACACGGCGGCGGAGAAAGTAAGAAGTTCTCGCTCTTTTTTTCCTGTAAATAGTCCAGTCCTAAATCAAAATCAGCTGAACGCGAAAAGATATCATTAGCACAGAGCAGTAGAGACGAACAGCAGCAACTCCCTAACGAAATAAGTAGTTAAATTTTTGCCCCATTTTTTATGAAGTCTATTATTTTTGTTTTTACCTCTATATATTTCATTATTTGATATATATATTATATTGCCGAAAGCAGAAAAGATTGCTATTTATCAAACACAAACTAAACTCTGACACTCTCGTCCGTGTAAATAAAAGTCGCCCCTCGTTTTTTTTGTCGAAGAAAAAAAACCTCCACTCAAGAGAGAAGAAGAAACATGCCAAATGTACAAGTTATCGAAAAACTATTAAACCCGCGTAATACTTGCTCTAGGAAAGCAACATTAGAAAGGAAATCCCCCCCGTAAATGTAAGAAGATCCAAACACAGAAGAGAAACGAAATTTGTGAAAAACTATGTAAGCGAAAAAAAATCACATAAAAAAAAAAATGCCCAAACTAACAACAAACACACACAAAAAAGAAAACAAGTGAAACACAGATCTCGTTTATTTGTTAATTAAAAGCGCAGCTCAAACAAAAAATGGTGTGACGAAATGAAATCAAATACTCAAAACAGTCCAAAGAATAAACATTCACACACACACACACCCACACAAACACAACTATTTTATGTCTCTCAAACACGTTTAGGAAAATGATACAGGAAAAATCGAAACAAACAAACACAAGAAATCTAAACATTCCCCCCGGGGCGCGTTTCCGGAAGCGAAGCGAACCAAAGCTCAGAAGAAAAACAGACAAAATCAATGTGATTATCTAAATATTCCTAACAAAAGAAAAAAAAAACAAGATGAGCGAAACGTGAGCAAAATTTTACCTTCTATTGACGAAATGTGAAAACAAAAAAAAACTTCGATGCGAACAAAGCAGTAAAAAAGAAAGAAAACAGTAATTATTAAATGAACTAAAGAAAAATATTAATGAAAGTAAAATGTTACATTTAATGGATACAAACAGAAACACAACAAAAAAAACACTAATTATGGTAATTATTATGGAAGAACAAAAAAACCTATAAAAAAAACAAAAGAAAACCAGAGATGACAACTTAGTGGTAAAAATGGAAAAATAAATTATCAAATGATTTCTCAATATCATAAAACAAAACTGTAAGTTTTTACTTGTGGCATCCGAACTATGAAAGAAATTCCCAGATGAGAAAAATGTCTTTGTGTATTATCTGTCCACTAAGTCTTTTTTCTACCTTTTCGTTGTTGAAGTTTCCTAAAAAATGATATGTAACAGAATAAGAATCGATACGGTAAGTAGGGTAGGGTAATCATAAATGAGACACTTTTGGTTTTCAACTTTTAACGATTTTTCTATTTTTTTCATCAGCATGTTTTAATGAGCTTTTTGTTGCATTTTCTTTCTTTCAGTGTGTTCTAACATTGACCAAAATATGAGATCGATCCGACATCTACAGCCAGAGTTATTCAACTGTCTCATTGTAGACGCATTTGGCAGGAACAATGAGACAGCTGGGGAACAATGAGACACTCTACGAAAATCAATACTTTTCTAGTAAAACATCATGTTTTTGTATTGTTCCATTACAGGTGACTTGCCTTGAACATTTTAGAGCAATTTTGCCTACATGAAACTTTAATTAACAAAAGTTATACTAAAAAGTATTTAAATTTTGTAAAATCCATATATGTATACCAAATAACTTTGCATGTTTGGTTAAATGAAGTAAAAACTTTATAAATATGCCAAAAATCACTTTCAATTCATGTTTTGAAAGAATTACATGGATGTTGAAATGAAAGATGCTGGATAATCTGGATTGATCCTTGAAATTCACTAAAACCAGGTACACCAACTATAATCAGCGTTGCCACATGTACAGATTTATCTGTCATGGTACAGATTTTCAGCAAAGATCTGAGTACAGAATCTGTACGTACAGATGACAGATATTTGGGTCACCGTACTGATTTGTACAGATTTTCAGATAAAACAGATTCTTACTCAAAATGATATTATTGAATAGTTAAGTTATTGCAATTATCTCAACATTTAAGAACTTTTCATTGATTAAATCTAGTTTAACTTTTGAAACATTTAGAAATGGATCAAGCCTAGGATCAAGCTTATATTTTTGAACGATCTTAGATCCATTTATGCTAGAATATTTTGAACTAGGAGTCTCTCTTAATACTAACCCCCAGTACGCCGCGGGTAATTGGCTCCCTCCCACTAACATTTACACACAAGATCCTCTGTAGTTTTAGGTTTTTCTTAGGTTTAAGAAAACTGCATTTACAATAGCAGACTCATTGCTAACCAGGTTTCAGTACCGACAAGGACCTAATAAAAATAATTTATAGCATTTCGTTCTAATAAAGTTATAACATAATTTCCAGCATTTCCCCAAAATGATTTTGAAATTAAGGAGAACACAGGTAAAATAAAATCTTAAATAGGGAAATTCTCGTATGTTTGGCAGGTTAAGCACTCGCTCCTAACTCCATCCAATTTACTGATTTTCACTATTTAAACAACTAATTTTGCAAAACTTTTGATAGAAACTTGCTTGCTCACTTCTTATTGAGCTATCTATCACTCGATTTCAGTTGAAAACGCTTTTAATTAGCTTTAATTGAATGTCAAAGTTCTGACCTGCCAACATTAGAGGCACGCTGGAATTAGATGCTGTTCCCTACTTCAAAAATTTAATAAAAGTTGTACTGAATCATACAGAAAATAATGAGTCATAAAGTTTATTGTATTTTTTTTATTAATTTGAGTATATTTTTAAATTATATGAAAACAACATGATTTTTTTATGTTCATAATCTTGCTTATTGCATTTAAAGCATTTTTTGCAAAAAAAAGTTTGATAATAAAAAATATCTTTTTAGCATTCCATACATTACATGCCCTAAATATAAAAAATATTTACAACCACCTTGTAGTTGCCTGAATATTAAAAAAATTATTCCTCGTTTTTCAAAATATTATTTTTTTTTCTTGAAAGGTAACGCCATTATGTCACATTAAACTTTTTAATAAGTGGAATCTGGTCAAAGTATATTTTATTGAAAGTTTTCGATAAATCATGTTTTGTACCGTCAACTGGGTCAATCAGGACTGCAGTCTGTATGAATATGGATTACAGTCTAACTTAAATTATTTAATTCTTGAATTCCTGAATTCTTAAATTCCTGAATTCCTAAATTCTTAAATTCTTAAATTCTTAAATTCTTAAATTCTTAAATTCTTAAATTCTTAAATTCTTAAATTCTTAAATTCTTAAATTCTTAAATTCTTAAATTCTTAAATTCTTAAATTCTTAAATTCTTAAATTCTTAAATTCTTAAATTCTTAAATTCTTAAATTCTTAAATTCTTAAATTCTTAAATTCTTAAATTCTTAAATTCTTAAATTCTTAAATTCTTAAATTCTTAAATTCTTAAATTCTTAAATTCTTAAATTCTTAAATTCTTAAATTCTTAAATTCTTAAATTCTTAAATTCTTAAATTTAAATTCTTAAATTCTTAAATTCTTAAATTCTTAAATTCTTAAATTCTTAAATTCTTAAATTCTTAAATTCTTAAATTCTTAAATTCTTAAATTCTTAAATTCTTAAATTCTTAAATTCTTAAATTCTTAAATTCTTAAATTCTTAAATTCTTAAATTCTTAAATTCTTAAATTCTTAAATTCTTAAATTCTTAAATTCTTAAATTCTTAAATTCTTAAATTCTTAAATTCTTAAATTCTTAAATTCTTAAATTCTTAAATTCTTAAATTCTTAAATTCTTAAATTCTTAAATTCTTAAATTCTTAAATTCTTAAATTCTTAAATTCTTAAATTCTTAAATTCTTAAATTTTAAATTCTTAAATTCTTAAATTCTTAAATTCTTAAATTCTTAAATTCTTAAATTCTTAAATTCTTAAATTCTTAAATTCTTAAATTCTTAAATTCTTAAATTCTTAAATTCTTAAATTCTTAAATTCTTAAATTCTTAAATTCTTAAATTCTTAAATTCTTAAATTCTTAAATTCTTAAATTCTTAAATTCTTAAATTCTTAAATTCTTAAATTCTTAAATTCTTAAATTCTTAAATTCTTAAATTCTTAAATTCTTAAATTCTTAAATTCTTAAATTCTTAAATTCTTAAATTCTTAAATTCTTAAATTCTTAAATTCTTAAATTCTTAAATTCTTAAATTCTTAAATTCTTAAATTCTTAAATTCTTAAATTCTTTGATATTTTTTAAATTTTAAATCTGGGTATGATTTGAAATTCTAGATTTTTATTTAGAATTTGAAATTTTTTGGATTATTATTTTGAATTTGAAGGATTTTGAATATATGATTTATTAAATTATATTATTTTAATTTTATTAATTTTTAATTATTAGAATTTTAAAGCTTTGAATTTTTTATTTTTAAATTTTGTTTTGTATATATATTTCTTTTTATTTTTTAAATCTTAGATTTTTTTTAGTTTTAATATTTGTATTTGTGTTTATAGATTTTCTCTTTGGTTAACTTCTTTTGAAGCAAAAGAGAGGATCGAAGTAGCCATGGGCGTGTTTGGACGTAATTTGTTTTCGCTGCCGTAAATTTGATGTTTTCTTCGGGGTTTTTTTTTCAAGTTATTTCTCGTTGGCATCTTTTGGCCAATTTTTAGAAAATTCCACGACGGTTTCGGATTTGTTCTTCGGTTGACTTTATTCTGTAAGAGAATCTTTCTGTGGCTGAAGGCAAAAGTGAAGCTCTCCGTGAACCTTTTAGTATGGCGGAACGGTGAAGATTTCCTGATGGTTCCAGCCTTTCCGGCAAAGCCAGAAGCTATTTGCAACCTGCGGAGCCTGTTCCTTCACTTATACAGCCCCTAAATGGAAGCAGATTCTATTTGATTCGGTTCGTCGACTGAAAACTATCAAGAACCCAGAGAAGGTGACGTCAGGCTATGTCCAATTCCGGTTGCAGGAAAATGAAGATTGAAGCTGCTTATTGAAGATATCCAGGTTTTGGTGAGATCTTTCCATAATTTTTTGCAATGTTTTTTTTCCATGCCATACCAATATAAATTATATTCTATTGATTAAATGAAATATCTTTCCTACCCCTTCTCCATCTTCCATTTTCCCAATCCCCATTTCTCCATTTCCACGAACCCCATTATTTGCCAAATTTACACTTACACACCCAACCACAACTGATTCGGAGCGTTTGGTACGGTATGTCCACGCATCCTTCCTCCCTGTAGATTCTGTGAAATGTGATCCGTTCACAGAATCTTCTCTGCGGTAAACACAACGCAGTAGGGCTGGCCGCTTTAATTTTTGCAATTCATTTTCGGGTGTTCTCGGATGTACTGCAATTATTAATAATGAGTGCTTGGGGCGTAATCTAATCGCAAGACTTTCCAGCATGCTTTCATCGGACTGGCTGCGTTTGTGTTAGATTAGATTAGATTAGATTAGATTAGATTAGATTAGATTCACAGCAAATAAAGTAGTAATCTAGCTGCGTGTAAAAGGCCTGGGTGTAAAATAAATGTTGAATTATTTTATGAAATTCTATGTAATATTACACCCTGAAATATGTAGCCCATCAGTATGGAAAACCTACTTGACCGAAATGTCAAGCTCATATATGCGTTTATCCTTTCAATTCTTCATCGGTCTGATGGCCGAGCGGGCTAAGGCGCCAGCCCTTACTGTTGGTGCTGGGTTTGAATCCCGTTGGCTGCAACTTTTTTTTTTTGTGAGTAGAAAAATTGTACATGCAGTGTGTAATATTAAGTGTTTATTTTGACGAAGGTGATGTGCATGCTTTTGCATGCGATTTTACCATCGGATTTTTTGCTGTGTTGGTTAACTTCTTTTCAAGCAAAATACAAAATCCTTCCTTTTAATTTCAAGATTCTGCTTTTTGAGATTCGGCATCAAAAGGCAATTCGGAATTTTCAATATTATAATATCGATTACAAAATTATTGATACATTTATGACTTTCAGTTGCAATAAAATAAACAAATTCTGAATATTTAAGTTTTTTCACTAGAACTTTTGCAAACAAACATCGCGCGAAGGAACGTCACGCGAAGAAACGTCTTTCCTTGGCCGTTTCTTGTGTGTTTTTTATATGCAGTTTTGCGTTCCTTCCGAGCTGCATAATGTTGTCATAAGATTGTTCAAAATGCATAATAAAAAATGTTATTTACAAAAAATATACCGTACAGATAATGGTACAGATATTCGCCATGCTTGGTGCAGATAAGACAGATTTTTGGACCCTCTGATACAGACGAGCATGTGGTAACACTGACTATAATACAAGCAACTTTTTGTGAACGTTTCTGTTTATTTTCACTTTTATTAAAAGTTGCGCTATTCCTTTTACAAGCATTTTAAAAAAATATTTCAAAAATGCATTGTAATCAGTCGAGTGCATTGGGTCACGCCCATTTTTGTATTTTCAGCTTAGTTCTTTTTTTCTTCTGCTTAGTGCTGCCAAAATTGATGAAATTTTAAGCGAACACTCACGAAAAGTAGCATTCATAGCGAAAATTTCTGTTCCTATCTTTCTAAGTAGAACTATCATTCGGTCATTTTTCGAAGAACAATTTTGTATGGAAATTTGGATTGATTTACTTAACCTTTTATTTACGTTTGAGTTTTAAAAAGCTAATTTATTTAAATATTGAATTGTTATCCCGAGCAGACGGAAATAACTTGGGAAGGTCAGTTTTTGATATTGTGAGAAGATCGAAATATGTTTTTGGGATGATCGGATTAGTTGTTAAAATAACAAAAATCAATAACAAAGATTTGTTCGAAGAATAACTTAAACTGTTATTATGTTGTTATTGCAATAACAAACCAATAACACAGAAGGAATTATGAAGGAATAACAAGATTTGTTATTTTGTGCGGAAAGGTGGAGCAGCATAATAACAAAAAATGTTATTGTTTTGGTTTATTTGTAATTTGCAAATAAACCTGCAGTTGCCATCCCGAGCATGGTTAAATAACAAGGGAAATGCGTAATAATACCTTTCTCTGGTATCAATACCAAATTTTGGTATTCCTGGACCCTTTAAAATTTGTCTTAAGGATTATGCAAGAGCAAAATGTGGTATCATACCAATTTAAGGTATTGTTTTGATATTGCAAAATTGCACAATTTGTCAATGATCGAACACCACATTTTGGTATTCTTTTGGTATTACAGTATTTTATCAAATTCCTCTGCAACTATGGGAAAATTTTGACCAATTTTGACAAAATAATTGATTTTGCGCTATAATGATGTCTCAAAGCGAATGCTTTCATTCAAAACCGGAAATTTCAAAGTTGATTTTAAACATTTTTGATATACCCCCTATAGAAATGACTTGAAATTGTGGAAAATTTTCTATGTCAGGATGGCACATTTTGGTATTATTTTGGTATTTAAGTGTTTTATCAAATTCCTCTGAAACTATGGGAAAATTTTGACCAATTTTGACAAAATAATTAATTTTGCGCTAAAATGATGTCTCAAAGCGAATGCTTTCATTCAAAACCGGAAATTTCAAACTTGATTTTAAACATTTTTGATATACCCCCTACAGAAATGACTTGAAATTGTGGAAAATTTTCTATGTCAGGATGGCACATTTTGGTATTATTTGAATATTGAAAGGTTTCATCAATTTTCTCTGAAACTATGGGAAATTTGTTAAAAAAAATAACGAGTTAATTAATTTTGCGCTTAAATGACTTGAAACCCAAAAATGTTAAAGATGATTTAATTTTTTTTTGTGATAAACCCACTAATATTTTTTTCAAAAACGTTGAAATATCTCTAAGTCGGGATAACCAAATACTTTGAAAAACGAGTCAATCGACAGATTAATTAATTTTGGTGAATTTCAATTCAGTTTCATTTTAATAATACTTATTTTTCAATCTTGTTATTTTTCAGATGCTTCAAGAACTTCAAGCACAGGCCGTTCATCAATGACAAATGCATTCGGTGTGGTGAAGAATATCACTAATAACAACATGGAATCATCAGGTGAGTAGATTTGGCTGTTGCATATGAATAATTTCCGTTTTTTCACTAACTGCAACTGCTGCACTAAAAATGGTATGAAAATACCAAATTTTGGTATTACTTGTTCAAATACCAGCGACCAAAATGTGATCTTGGTTGCCCAGTAATTGATAGATAGTAAAATACCATCAAATCATACCAAAATCATGTATGTGGAAGACCACAGGAATACCAAAATATGATTTTCCAAGGGCGCGGGAATACCTAAAAATAAAACCATGGCAATACCAAGTTTTGGTATTCAAGCAATGTTCAAAAATCCAGAAGACCTCAACTTGGTATTGAAATGGTTTTATTTAGAGGTACTATTTTACCCTTGGAATAACATGGTTTGGTATTGTTGTGCCCTTACACATACAAGATTTTGGTATGATTTCATGGTATTTTACCATCTATTACTGGGCAACCAAGGGCACATTTTGGTCGCTGTTATTTGCCCAAGTAATACCAAAATTTGGTATTTCCGTGTTATTTACCCCTGCTCGGGATAACTCCTCTGTCTGACTAGGACTGCAGAGTCGAGTACCTTTAAGCGACTTTGAATCCATACTTTGAACACAACTCCGACTCTGGAAGCAGGATATGACGTCAACGACGACTTCAGCTCTCAAAAAATACCCGAATTCACAGATTCCGACTCCAAGTAAAAGTTGCTGAAAATTAGATGAATCCGATGCCTTCTCCGAGGTCTCACTCCAGCTCGAACTTCAGCGCCAGCTTCGACTTCCTGGCTCTGTGAAAATAATAACAGTTTTTGTTATTCACACTTCAAAAATTCTCAATAAATAAATCAATTCCGTTAGGGATTATAACAACATTAAAAAAAAAAAACTCTCAAAAGTTTATTTTATCGGATTAATTTAAGCTTGAAATCCCATTTCATGGTGGAATAACTGACCCCGATGAAATTGGTCAAAATTATTTCAAAGTTCTAGCCAATTTTAGTTAAATCCCTTAGGGGGTATATCAAATAATAAAACGAAAACAATTTTCAAAATTTCAACTTTTAAGAATAATTTTAGCTTAAGGACCCCATTACATGGCCAAAATAATGACCCCGACGAAATTGATCACAATTATTCCAAAGATCTAAACATATTTAACAAAAGAAAAAAATAATAACAGATTTTGTTATGGACACTTAGAAACTTTTCCATTTGTACGATTTATGGTATTTATATTTCTAAGTCAGAATACCAAACGAATAACAAATCTTGTTATTAGGAGAGTTTTTGAAATGTATATTATTTCCTCCTATTAGCGTGTTACTAAACATTTTCAATATAATATTACCTCAATGCCAAATCTTGTTATTTTTTTTTATCAGAAACTGTTATTATTTTTACTTCTTGAAGTTGAAGTTCGGGATAAAATAATAACACTTTTTGTTATTCGAACAGGATTTGTTATTGAAATATTATTGATTTTGTTATTACCGTCTGCCCGAGTAATCATGCTCTTGGTGGAGACTTCTGAAGAACTGTACTGCCCATGTTCGCATAAATGTCCCATATGCAAAAACAGCAAGCTGAGAAAAATGCATTTAAAGATTGTCCCATACATAACCCGGGCAGACGGTATTAACAATATTAATAATATTTCAATAACAAATCCTATTAAAATAACAAAAAGTGTTATTATTTTATCTTGAAGTTCAACTTCAAGAAGAAAAAATAATAACAGTTTCTGATAAAATAACAAAATTTGGTATTGAAGTGATATTATATTGAAAATGTTTAATAACACGCTAATAAGAGGAAATGTTATACATTTCAAAAAACTCTCCTAATTACAAAATTTGTTATTCGTTCGGTATACTGACTAAGAAATAAAATTACCATAAATCGCACAAATGAAAAAGGTTCTAAGTGTCCATAACACAATCTGTTATTATTTTTTCTTTTGTTAAATATGTTTAGATCTTTGGGATAATTTTGTCTAATTTCATCGGGGTCATTATTTTGGCCATGAAATGGGGTCCTTAAGCTAAAATTATTCTAAAAAGTTGAAATTTTGGAAGTTGATTTTTTTTAATTATTTGATATGCCCCCTAAGGGACTTTGCTAAAATTGGCTAGAACTATGGGATAATTTTGACCAATTTCGTCGAGATCATTATTTTGGCCATGAAATGGGGTCCTCAAGCTAAAATTATTCTAAAAAGTTGAAATTTTTAAAGTTGATTTTTTTAATTATTTGATATACCTCCTAAGGGATTTTACTTAAATTGGCTAGAACTATGCAATAATTTTGACCAATTTCATCGGGGTCATTTATTTCACCATGAAATGGGATTTCAAGCTTAAATTAATCCGATAAAATTAACTTTTGAGAGTTCATTTTTTTTAATATTGTTATGTTCCTTAACGGAATTGATTTATTTATTGAGAAGTTTTGAAGTGTGAATTACAAAAACTGTTATTATTTTCACAGAGCCAGGAAGTTGGAGCTTCCGTTGAAGTTCGAGCTGGAGTGAGACCTCGGAGACTGCATCGGATTCAGCAAATTTTCAGCAACTTTAACTTGGAGTCGGAATCTGTGAAGTCGGGTATTTTTGGAGAGCTGAAGTCGTCGTTGACGTCATATCCTGCATCCAGAGCCGGAGTTGTGTTCAAAGTATGGATTCAAAGTCGCTTGGAGGTACCCGACTCTGCAGCCCTGACTTGTACAGAGGAGTTATGACAACTGCAATAACAATAACTTTTTTTGTTATGGAGACATACCAGTTCAATAACATTTTTTGTTATTATGCTACTCCACCTCTCCGCACAAAATAACAAATCTTGTTATTCCTTCATGATTCCTTCTGCGTTATTGATTTGTTATTGCAATAACAACATAATAACAGTTTAAGTTATTCTTCGAACAAATCTTTGTTATTGATTTTTGTTATTTTAACAACTAATCCGATCATCCCAATAACATATTTCGATCTTCTCACAATATCAAAAACTGACCTTCCCAAGTTATTTCCGTCTGCTCGGGAAGGCTACGTGTTAAGTTATCGTGAAAAAACTGGATTTCCTCCTGATTTCTAGAACAAAGTATTGGATGTTATAGGCTCTTTTGAAAGAGCACACGATTTTGAACCAAACTGCATCAAACACTCGAAATCGATGAAAATGCATATGGGACATTTATGCAATCAGGGGCAGTGTAAAACTTGTGAAAGACTTGATTCTTTGTGATTGTTGCTCTAGATTTGATCATAATTTTCTCTCTAAATAAATAAACACAATAATGTCTCTGTTTTTTTATTCATGGGTAATTCTCTCATACAAAATTTTTACTATCAATAGGAGAAATTTGGAATATAAATGGGGAAATAAAATACCGTAGATCGGAGTGATTTATTTAGGCTTTAGACTTTCCGCAGATTGAAGAGTCCAAATTAAATACGTACGGAATGGTATGGAATCATACTGATCGTTGTAGAGCAATTCCATGTCAAATAGGGAATCGGTTGTACCCGAACCTCTCCGATTTCAATGAAACTTTGTAGACATGTTATCCTAGGTATATATAAGTCATTTTTGTGTATATGGAGCCAGTTACACACGATAATGACATTTGAGAAGGGCGTAAGTGTTTTAAATATTTTTGTGTTTCGTAATTTAAATATTGCTGTAGCTCGAAGCCGTTGCATCGTATCAAAAAATGGTCAAAGACAAACTTGTAGGAAATTTGACGGCCTTTCCAAAAAAATACACTGAAAGAAAAAAAAACACTCATTTCGTTCAAAATTTTTGTGAAAATAGCCAAAGATGTTACAAAAAGACTTACGAAAAATGCAGCATGGAGCAACTCAGCTACAAAAATAAAAAATATCATTTACTGGAACTGTTTTTTTTTTTGAAAAGTGCTCCAAACGTCAAAATTTTCAAAATCCGAATACGGGAATCGATTCTCCAGACAATTTTACATAAAAGTCTCTTTATTGACCATTGTCCTAAGTCCAATCCTTGTGAAGATACAGCGGTTTTAAAAATAAAAATGTTGAAAAAATAGGGTTTTTGATGGTTTTTGACAATTTCTATACTTGGTTTTTCAGTCTCGAAAATATTTTTACCGGAAAGCTCGTCCGATTTCCCATAAGTTTGTCTTTGACCACATTTCAATTGGATGTATGGTCTTACAGATATATCAAAAAGCCCGTCAAATTCCCTACAAGTTTGTTTTTGACCACTTTTTGATACGATGCAACGGCTTCGAGCTACAGCAATATTTAATTTACGAAACACAAAAATATTTAAAACACTTACGCCCTTCTCAAATGTCATTATCGAGTGTAACTGGCTCCATATACACAAAAATGGCTTATATATACCTGGGATAACATGTCTACAAAGTTTCATTGAAATCGGAGAGGGTCGAGAAAAAAGTGCCTAAAAAATTCCTGTTTTGGGCTGGAATTGCTCTGTAGGTAAGTATGATTCCATACCACTCCGTACGAATTTAATTTGCACTCATTTTTTGTGGAAAAATCTAAAACCTATCAAAGTCACCCCCGGCTATTAATCTCACCCAGATGATCAATTTTAGTCAACCCTAATCAGAATAGATATGAATTTGCGATGATTGCCTTTTGCTTGTTTTTGAAAATTATCAAGATAAGAAAAACAGTACCGTGGTGAGTCTGCAAATTTGATAAAAAGAACCTTCAATCGAGAACCTGCTATAAACAACATATTTTGTCAAATGTACAACTTTTCTCACTCAAAAAACTATTTTTTCAAACCCAATATCAAGTGCAGCACGGATGTACAAAGGACACGCAGCAGCTATGGCGCCTCACGCCCACGTGCGCACAGCCATGGACGGAAGCCAGAGCCGGTGTGCTCGCTCTAACCCGTGCCAAGTGCATGCCCAGAAGCGAATTTTACAGCGACGCGTGCCAGAGACTTGAACGAAGTGCGGGTGGACCAAGTGACGAACTCGGCCTTTCGGGATCCTGCATTTTTTCTTCTTCTAGAAATCTGGAGGAAATTCAGTTTTTTTCGTGTACACTTTGTGTATGACAAACTCACCTTGCTTTTTTCTCAGCTTTCTGTTCCATTAACTTTACAAAATAAATTGAAGCAAATAAAGTAAAAGAAATATAAATAATTAAGAACCAAAAATCGAGCACCTCCTGTC
The DNA here is from genome assembly GCF_015732765.1 of Culex quinquefasciatus. NCBI lineage: Eukaryota > Metazoa > Arthropoda > Insecta > Diptera > Culicidae > Culex > Culex quinquefasciatus. The sequence continues at coordinate 36,686,005 of NC_051861.1, forward strand.
ACAGTAAAAGCACACCGCATCCACCACCGTAAGCTTCCAAGCTCCATCTCACCAATACGCCTAAGCGCAGAGCGCTGTAAACAACGTGTTCACGCATGGCTGGCAGCGCAGCGCTTGAAACTGGCTTGCTTACTTCAGTGCAGTAGACGACGAACCTCAAACCAGGAAAGCACGACCGTGGACCGCTCAGACGTGGTTGAAACGTACACACTTTTTCGAAGCTTTGAGTTTGTTGTGCTGCTGCCTTCCAGCTCTAATCAGCTGTCAAATATAGTTCAAGTTCTGAGTTGAGCAACCAGCCTCTCGTTGGAGCAGATCATGGCGACGAGTGAAAACGAAAGTGAGCCCCCAGTTAAGGTGCGACATCCAGCCAAAATTAGCACCTCAGATGACAAATCAGCAAAAGAAAAGGTGGAATCCGGCACGAAAGTTGATCTGTAAGTGTATGGTTTTTGAGGTGAAAGAACCACGCAGTTCCGGGAGGTGTGCGTTCTTGATCTTGAAGTTTGACGGCGAGAAAAACAGGTTTTTTTGCGCAAGCATGGGTGAAAGTGAAAGAGAGAAAGAGTTTGACGTTTAAAGTTAAGTCACCAGACCAGACTAGTGTCAACAATGGAGCTTTTTAGTAATAAATTAGGTGCACAAGTTTACGCAATCGGCGGAGATGCTGCCTGAAGTGGGCTATATTATATTTGCTTGGGTGTTCACATCAAGGGCATTTGGTTGAAATTAGATAGGTGGATACCGGTTTTTGGAGGCAGATGACATTTAAAGCTCAATCGAGGATTATACCGTGGAGTGGAACAATTTTAAATTTAGAGGTGTTAAGTACTATTTTGGACTTTGAAAAATTACATTATTGTTGACCGTCTTAAAAAAATTTAAAACGCGCCACAATAAAAAATATTGACTCTTGAATAAATAATTTATGTCCTAAAGGTATGGAGTTTATGTTTTGGAGATGTGATAGACTTTGGTGTGTGTTAGACATACACATACAATGAATTTTGAGTGTTTTGAAGGTAGATAAAAAACGTGCAGTTCAGCAGTTGAAAAGTTTAATGTACTTTTTTATGCTTTAGATTTTTAATCAACTGAAAATTCTTTATCCAATGTATTTTAGATGAAATAGTGACCGGGACCGTGGTGTAGGGGTAAGCGTGATTGCCTCTCACCCAGTCGGCCTGGGTTCGATCCCAAACGGTCCCGGTGGCATTTTTCGAGACGAGATTTGTCTGATCACGCCTTCCGTCGGAAGGGAAGTAAATGTTGGTCCCGGACTAACCTAAAAAAAAGGTTAGGTCGTTAACTCAGTCCAGGTGTAGGAGTCGTCTCCCTGGGTCCTGCCTCGGTGGAGTCGCTGGTAGGCAGTTGGACTAACAATCCAAAGGTCATCAGTTCGAATCCCGGGGTGGATGGAAGCTAAGGTGTAAAAAGAGGTTTGCAATTGCCTCAACAATCAAGCCTTCGAACACCTAGTTTAGAGTAGGAATCTCGCAATCGAGAACGCCAAGGCAATGCTGTAGAGCGAATAATTTGATTTTGATTTTGATTTGAGTTTTCTTTTGCTTAAATTTGTTTGTTTGTTGGGACTTTAAAAGCTCAAAAATTATGATTTTTATAAAATCAAAAAAAAAAAGAAAAAAAGCGAAACGAAACCATCCAGTTAATGTAACAATTTTTATATGTTTATAATTCAGTGTTTTATATAACTAGTATTTTTAATATTATCTTTTATCTCCATTTAAGTCAGTACCGTCAACTGGTGTAAATCGGAACTTCGACCTTAATATGAACAATAGATTTTAAAGCAATTAATTTGAAAATCGTTTTAATTTTGAAGTTCTGTTTAAATCAAACACACAAATCAATCAAAAATATAAAAAAAACATCTTGTAAAAATGCGGCTATATCAGCTGTCCCGAATCGTTACACCGAAAGGAAAATGGTAAAATATGAAAATTTATATTCAATTTAAAATACTGACTGAATCCACCTATGAGCAACTCTCTACGACAGCGATTCTCAACGGGGGTACCGGGCTTACTTGATTTACATGGTAGGGGGTACCAGTCTAGAAGAAGGTTGAGAATCGCTGCTCTACGAAATCGGCCGATTTCGACCATTTTTATTTTTTTTGTATTTTTTTATTTGACTCAAACTTTGTGGAGGCCTTCCCAATGACCAAATAAGCTATTTTGCATCATTGGTTCACCCATACAAGTCTCCATACAATTTTGGCTGCTGTCCATACAAAAATGGTATGTAAATATTCAAACAGCTGTAACTTTTGACTGAATTTTCTGATCAATTTGGTGTCTTCGGCAAAGTTGTAGCTATTGTTTAGGACTTTTGAGAAAAAAATAGGTACACGGAAAAAATGCAGATTTTTTAAACACCTTTTTGTAGCATAGCATAGCATTGGTGTCTACCCGTAGCTGCTACTTCGTTATTGACCAGGACCCCCAAACATTGCTCCGTGGACCACAGATGAAAAGTAGGAACCAATCATCACCCCTTCGCAATTTTCAAAGGTCCTTATCGTGCTGATCAATACCGACGCCGGCCACGACCAGTGGTAAGACACGGGGAAGTGGATGGGAATGTTAGCCGATACTTGAGTGATGGGACCGCTAAATCAGCTGCGTCTCCGACAAAGTATCACATGAGTTTTGAGGATTTAGTAAGATGGGTATGAGGTCAGGATTCACTGTGGTAGGTGATGCGACCATGAGCAATTTGTTTATCGGTTGAAATTTTAAAAATCTTAGGCAGCCGGCTGCGGAAAGATACCTATCTATAGGGATTTAAATATAGTATTAATTCGACCGCGATTCTCCACAACTTCTCCGTCAGCGTGCCTTCCGATCAACGGTGATGTAGGAAGGGCTTCATTCATTAAAATTATTTTATATCATAAGCCTTAAAACATATCCGTCGACGTGCCTTCCGATCTTCGATGATATGGAAAGGACTTGATCCAGCAATACGACTTGCTTGTCTCAAAACACAAAAATCGGATCGTTTCTATCGAAAACTATGTAAAGAGAACAAAAATAAAATTCATCGGCCAACGAACGCGCGAACAAAAAATAAATGAAAAAAGAAGAAGAAGAAATCCAATCACCCCATGTACACAAATAGCGACACAAAAGAGACGAAAAATAACACGAAAAAAACAGGACTGCGCGTCCACACAGGCACCGCACTACTGATCGATTTTTTAAACAACTTTTTTTCACTAAAACTCAATTTCCCAAAATAAATAATTTTTGATTTTCAAGATTTTTTGATATGTTTTAGGGGACAAAAATTCGCAACTTTTGAGCTATAGAAAAACATGGTCAAAAAATCTGCCGCCGAGTTATGATTTTTTGAAAAATAGTGATTTTTGGAAAAAAAATAACTAAGTTTCATTCAAAAACAAGTTTGACATTGTTTTTTATTGCAAAATTGAATTTGCAATCGAAAAGTACTTTACAAATTTTTTGATAAAAAGCTCCGTTTTCATTTCTAAAAATATTTTTTTTGAAAAGTTCAGAAAATTTGCTATAAAATTGTCTAGAAGACATTGAAGATTGGACATCGGGTTGCTGAGATAGAGCCGCTTTAAGAAAAAGAAACATGAAAATTGAAGTTTTCTAAATCTCACCAAAACAACCCATCATTTTCTAATGACGATATCTCAGCAACTAATGGCAGGCAATTTTGATTTATTATGTTTATATTTCTTATCCAATTCTTAATTTTAGTTGCTGTTTTGCCTTCCTCACTGAGGTAAGGCTAAACATTGTAAATCTGGCAACGCTGTCTCGAGTTCTGACCACTTATGATGCCACTTACATATGAGCCCTTGAGTGATATGTGTGTTTTTTATATTCCTGAACTTAACGAAATTAGACGAAATTTATGTTCAAACCCATCATATCACATATCACCCATTGTTGGAAAAGAGTGAGGAAAGCACCAACCACATAGCTGGATTAAGTTAGTTTTATTTTAAAGTTAGGACATTTTTTAATTTTCTTTTACTACACATAAGGCTGGTACAAATATTTTTAAAAGTTTTTGTCACCCCCTCCCCCCCTCCCCTTCAAAATTGGCCCGGAAAATCAGGGGGCAAAAAAAATATTTTTACAATGAACTTCAAAATTTCAATGAAAATTCAAGTGCAAACAGCTGAAATCAAATTAAAATACATTCTTCTTCGTTTAAAATCATTTTTTGCATGTTTGGGTTTATTAAAAAATCTTAAGATTTTTTGAAAATTTTCGATGCAAAATCTTTTTTTTTTCGATACAATTTTTGTTTTTGTCAGATCTAAGATTTTTTGAAAACTAATGATTGCAAAACAACTGAACTAGTGTAAAATGCATTTTAAAACACTTTTTTCATTTAAATGTGAAGACTATGGCTTGTTTTTTAAATTTTTATATTTTTTTATTTTTTTGCCCCCCCCCCTTGACCTCGGCCAGGGCCGAGGGACAAAAACTTTTTTAAATATTTGCATCGGCCTTATGCAACATGATTTAAATTATCTCGAGCAGACGGAAATAACGTGGGAATAACATTTTTTGATATTTGAAAATACTAGACCAATAACATTTTATGTTATTTATAACAAGTTTTGTTATTCGCCGTTATGATTTTTTTGTTATTGGATTGTTATTGTAATAACAGACTTATAACATTTTGAGTTATTCTTCGAACAAATCTTTGTGTTCGGACCGAATGTAAACTATTTTCGCAGCAGCTCGTATTTCTTCTGAGCAGCTTAAAACTGTAAGGTATATTTAGATTTCAGTAAGTTTGTGGTACAATAATGCTTAATTGATCATAATTACATGAGTAGTTCAATTTCAATCCAGGCAGTAACGCAATTCGGCCTCCTTCTTTAGCAATCGAGTTCAATTTTATCCTAGGCTTGTGACACTTTGATCTATTGTTACATTTGGAATGTCAATCAGTATCCAATGTCAAATATTACTTTGAGCTAATCTATAGGGTTGTCTCAGCGGTGTTTTTACACTTTGTTATTATTTTTTGTTATTTTAACAACTAATCCGATCATCCCAATAACAGTTGGAGATATTTTTCCATATCAATAATTGTTATTCC